>NC_041380.1:563572926-563588126 GCF_002162155.2 Triticum dicoccoides
GTTATTATTATATTTCCTTGTTCATGATAATCGTTTATTATCCATGCTAGAATTGTATTGATAGGAAACTCAGATACATGTGTGGATACATAGACAACACCATGTCCCTAGTAAGCCTCTAGTTGACTAGCTCGTTGATCAATAGATGGTTATGGTTTCCTGACCATGGACATTGGATGTCGTTGATAACGGGATCACATCATTAGAAGAATGATGTGATGGACAAGACCCAATCCTAAGCCTAGCACAAGATCATGTAGTTCGTATGCTAAAGCTTTTCTAATGTCAAGTATCATTTCCTTAGACCATGAGATTGTGCAACTCCCGGATACCGTAGGAGTGCTTTGGGTGTGCCAAACGTCACAACGTAACTGGGTGGCTATAAAGGTGCACTACAGGTATCTCCGAAAGTGTCTGTTGGGTTGGCACGAATCGAGACTGGGATTTGTCACTCCGTGTAAACGGAGAGGTATCTCTGGGCCCACTCGGTAGGACATCATCATAATGTGCACAATGTGATCAAGGAGTTGATCACGGGATGATGTGTTACGGAACGAGTAAAGAGACTTGCCGGTAACGAGATTGAACAAGGTATCGGGATACCGACGATCGAATCTCGGGCAAGTATCGTACCGCTAGACAAAGGGAATTGTATACGGGATTGATTAAGTCCTTGACATCGTGGTTCATCCGATGAGATCATCGTGGAGCATGTGGGAGCCAACATGGGTATCCAGATCCCGCTGTTGGTTATTGACCGGAGAGGTGTCTCGGTCATGTCTGCATGTTTCCCGAACCCGTAGGGTCTACACACTTAAGGTTCGATGACACTAGGGTTATAGGGAAAGTATGTACGCGGTTACCGAATGTTGTTCGGAGTCCCGGATGAGATCCCGGACGTCACGAGGAGTTCCGGAATGGTCCGGAGGTAAAGATTGATATATAGGAAGTATGGTTTTGGCCACCGGAAGTGTTCCGGGCAGCACCGGTAGTGTACCGGGACCACCGGAGGGGTCCGGGGGTCCACCAGGTGGGGCCACCAGCCCCGGAGGCCTACATGGGCCAATAGTGGGAAGGGACCAGCCCCTAGGTGGGCTGGGGCACCTCCCACCAAGGCCCAAGGCGCCTCCAAGAGGGGAAGGGGGCAAACCCTAGGGCAGATGGGCCCTAAGGCCCACCCCAGGTGCGCCTCCCCCTCTCCCCCTTGTGGCCGCCACCCAGATGTGATCTGGGGGCTGCCGCCACCCCTAGGGAGGGAACCCTAGGTGGGGGTGCAGCCCCTCCCCTTCCCCTATATATACTTGAGGTTTGGGGCTGCCCAACACATGTGATTTGCTCTCCCTGTTGGCGCAGCCCTACCCCTCTCCCTCCTCGTCTTTCGTAGTGCTTGGTGAAGCCCCGCTGGAGTCCCGCGCTCCTCCATCACCACCACGCCGTCGTGCTGCTGCTGGATGTAGTCTTCCCCAACCTCTCCTTCTCCCCTTGCTGGATCAAGGCGTAGGAGACGTCACCGGGCTGTACGTGTGTTGAACACGGAGGTGCCGTCTGTTCGGCACTAGGATCATCGGTGATTTGGATCACGACGAGTACGACTCCATCAACCCTGTTCACTTGAACGCTTCCGCTTAGTGATCTACAAGGATATGTAGATGCACTCTCCTTCCCTCGTTGCTAGATTACTCCATAGATTGATCTTGGTGATGCGTAGAAAATTTTGAATTTCTGCTACGTTCCCCAACAGTGGCATCATGAGCTAGATCTATGCGTAGTTTCTATGCACGAGTAGAACACAAAGTAGTTGTGGGCGTCGATTTTGTCAATTTACTTGCCGTTACTAGTCTTATCTTGATTCGGCGGCATTGTGGGATGAAGCGGCTCGGACCAACCTTACACGTACGCTTACGTGAGACCGGTTCCACCGACTAACATGCACTAGTTGCATAAGGTGGCTGGCGGGTGTCTGTCTCTCCCACTTTAGTCGGATCGGATTCGATGAAAAGGGTCCTTATGAAGGGTAAATAGAAATTGGCATATCACGTTGTGGTTTTTCACGTAGGTAAGAAACATTCTTGCTAGAAACCTATAGCAGCCACGTAAAAACTTGCAACAACAATTAGAGGACATCTAACTTGTTTTTGCAACATATGTCTTGTGATGTGATATGGCCAAAAGGATGTGATGAATGATATATGTGATGTATGAGATTGATCATGTTCTTGTAATAGGAATCACGACTTGCATGTCGATGAGTATGACAACCAGCAGGAGCCATAGGAGTTGTCTTAATTTATTTATGACCTGCGTGTCAACATAAACGTCATGTAATTACTTTACTTTATTGCTAAAGCGTTAGCCATAGTAGTAGAAGTAATAGATGACGAGACAACTTCAAGAAGACACGATGATGGAGATCATGGTGTCATGCCGGTGACAACGATGATCATGGAGCCCCGAAGATGGAGATCAAGAGGAGCAAAATGATATTGGCCATATCATGTCACTATTTGATTGCATGTGATGTTTATCATGTTTTACATCTTATTTGCTTAGAACGACGGTAGCTTAAATAAGATGACCCCTCACTAAAATTTCAAGAAAGGTGTTCCCCCTAACTGTGCACCGTTGCGAAGGTCCATTGTTTCGAAGCACCACGTGATGATCAGGTGTGATAGATTCTAACGTTCGAATACAACGGGTGTTGACGAGCCTAGCATGTACAGACATGGCCTCGGGACACATGCGAAACACTTAGGTTGACTTGACGAGCCTAGCATGTACAGACATGGCCTCGGAACACGGAAGACCGAAAGGTCGAACATGAGTCGTATAGAAGATACGATCAACATGAAGATGTTCACCGATGATGACTAGTCCGTCTCACGTGATGATCGAACACGGCCTAGTTGATTCGGGTCATGTAATCACTTAGATGACTAGAGGGATGTCTATCTGAGTGGGAGTTCATAAGATGAACTTAATTATCCTGAACATAGTCAAAAGGTCTTCGCAAATTATGTCATAGCTCGCGCTTCAGTTCTACTGTTTAGATATGTTCCTGGAGAAAATTTAGTTGAAAGTTGATAGTGGTGGTGTTGCTCGGGCGAAGGCGGGCCGTTCTTTCCCCGCATGCGCGTTGCGGGCCGTGGGTGCCCCTGATGCAGCGACGCGGCCATTGGCTGCAAGGCGCGTGGTGGTGCGGCTGGCTGGCGGCGTCCACTCCGCCTAGATCTAGGCCATTTTGGGCCCCTTCTGGGTTGGGGCGGGCCGGCGGTCCGATGTGCGGCGGTGTGGCTCCCTGGTGGTGGTGGCGAGGCATCGGGGGGTGCCGGTGGTGGCGGCTTTGTCGGCCGACGTGCTGCAGTGTGGAAGCAGGGGCTGCCCTAACCCATTTGGGCCCGGTCGGGCCAGTAGGGGCCTGGTAGGCCCCTGCCGTCACGTCTGGTCGGCTTCACGGCAGCGGCGAAGGTTGTCCCCTCTCGTCGGCTGAGTTGTGGATGCCCCCGAGCCCCTTGGCTCCTCTTTCCTCCTCCAGATCTCGTGTCGGTGGCCTCAGGAGATGACGAAGTTGGTTCAGTGAACGTGGTGGCAAAGGCTGGTGGGCGGCAGGTTGGTTGGTACACTTCAGATCGTCGGGGGTGGTGGTGGTTGTGTTTGGGTTCGTGAAATCCCTGGCGGCTCGTCCGGCATTGACGTGGTGCCGCCTGCAGACGCCGCCGGACCTCCCTAAAGGTCCTCGGGTATACGCCTTCCCCACTGTCCTGTGCGTACCGAGGGAAACCCTAGGACTTGTCCGGACAGCAGCGGCGTTGTCGTCGCATTCCTTCTTGAAGGTGTTGCTCTGTACGCGACGCTTCGGGTGCTAGGAGCGCGGTGGTACTTCACCGGACGGTGCAGCGGTTACCGGTCATCTTTGTTTCATTGATCTACCGATGTCGGCATTTGTTGCCAATTATTATCTTTCGTTTAACATGCAACAAATACAAATTTTCAAAATCCCGTTACAACGCACGGGCAGTCTACTAGTATTATTGATTGATCAATTATATAGTTCTCACATTATGATACAGTATGAGTGAATTTGCATGTGTTAGTAAGCCTATTTGTATCGTGGAATTAATCTTATCCTAATGTTGATGTACATGGCTCACTGAATGCATAACCAAGCTGAGATCAGGACCCAAATAGCCATCTAATATGCTTAGATAAAATTGAAGCACACAAGACTGCCTCGAGAGGCGCGCCACGGGCGCGCCCCTACCCCTAGTATATTTTATTTCATGCAGCTACAACTATGAGAACATGGGCCTTCCCCTTGTCTTGAACAACGCATTGTGCACGCGCGCAGAGTAGGTGGCCATGGCAGCTCACACGGAAAGTCCCGCATGCCCAGATGATCAGTCGTTTGCGCTCCGTGACCCCATGGTGTCGAGATCGACAGAGAATAGCCATGTCCCTTTTTGCCGGGGCGAACACGATAGACTTAGAGAGCAACTCTAGCAGATCCTGTAAAACGTCCGGCTCGTAAAAATTTCGGCGAGTATGTGGGTTCGGCCTAATTTTCCGATCAGAACAGAGCCCGCATACTTGTCCGACCCGCAATTTTTTTTGCGGTAGCCCGCAAACCGCACGTCCCGAGTAGTATAACTGCGGTTTCGCGACCCTTTTGCGGGTCCAAACCCTATCCCTTCGTCGCCACGAGCCATCCGATTCCCCTTTCCTATCTCCCAACTTCTTGCCGTCGGCGACCACCCGCCCCGCCTCCAGCCGCCATGTGGGGGCGCATGTGGAGCTCTGGACGCGGCTCCGGCAGCAGATCCGGCCGTGAGCGCGACCCGGAGCGCGAGCGGCACGTCCGGTCGGACGGCGTGAGGAAGCGCGGCGCCCGGAAGTGGACCAACCATGGGATGTCGTCACCGGCGAGCTTCAACCGCCGTGAGACGGAGGAGTACGACCGGCGCGCGTCCTTCTCCTCCGCGAGGTCCTACGCCGGATCCTCCTTGTCCTCCGGCGCGGGCTTCCTTCCCATGAAAAGGGAGTGGTCGGACGACGAGGAGGAGCCGGAGCCGCCAGCGCTGTTCGCCTTCGTCCCGGTGAAGGAGGAGCCCGAGGAGCCCGCTCAGCTCGGCCGCCGTGGAGTCGTCGGCCCCGAGGACTACGTCACGGACTTCGACGCCGTCGCCGCCGCCATCGCCGAGCGGAGCGTGCGCGAGGAGGAGGAGCGCCGACGCCACGCCGAGGAGCTCGAGGCCCTCGAGTGGCGGCAGGCGGTCACCGACAACCACACCGCCAACGAGAAGGCTGAGGAGTGGCACCGCATTCGAGCAGAGCAGGCGGTGAAGTACGTCGACCTGTGCAGCTCCGGCGAGGAGGATTGAGGGTCCGGCTCCTCCACGGCGTCGTCCAGTTGCCGCGACCTCGCCGCCGTCAGATCCAACCCCTATGCTAGTAGTTTAACGTAGTTTGTAGTATAAACTATGCTTGTAGTTTGTTGATCATGTGATGAACTATGTAGTATGTGATGAACTATTAGTGCAATTTCTCCCGTGAAAGTGTTTTTTTAAATTATGCAGGTTTTGATACGGATTATGTTCTGCCGCGCATGTTTTCGACCCGCAAATGTGATCTTCGTGAAACTATAAACGTGTTTTACGAGTTGAATTTTTGCGGGGTCTGCTAGAGTTGCTGTTAGGGCTGGTCATTACGACCTGCAATGGCGCGTCGAAGTACTCCTCCTTGTACTCTGCCAGCCCACGCGTCGCCTCCTTCAACTCCACGCTCTTGTGGATCTCCCACTCTTCGAAGGACGTGCGCGCGAATAACACCAAGACCCGGAGGTTGCTGCCTTGCAGGCAAACAAATCGAATGTTCTGAGGTACGATCCTCAGTGACTTGCAGCACCTTCTCCTGAAGGCTATCTGGCAACCAGCGGTAACGACCACCATAAGTTACCAGGCGTTGGTCATCATCGCCTTTGAAGCTCCAGAAGAGATAGTCGGAGGAACAAGTGTGGCCGAGGAAATGCAGCGAGCCAGCGCCGTCGAGAGGGATGTTGTCGCAGAGGCGCCTACTCTGCTCGGCGTACCAGCTGTGCGGCCCGGGTATTCCTCTCCGGGCCTCGGTCTTCTTGTTCCGGGCGAACAGGCACACCGTGGGTCCGTGGCGCAACCAATGTCGTCGCACACCCCGTCGTATGCTTGGTAGACCACGCAGGCCACCTTGAACGTCTCTATGCTGTCGACGACGTGCGGTTCATCGGACACGGGATTGGCCACGGTGGTCCTCTTGGTGCCGATCAGGTACGCGCCGAGGCAGGGGTGGTGCTTCATCTCCTCCATGCGCGGGATGAGCCGGTGGCGCCGGGTGGCCGGCTCGCAGAGCAGGAGGTCCGGGAAGCAGCGGCGCATCCACCGGCCGCTCTTCCTCCTCCTGGCGAGGAGCAGGAGGCTGCGGCTGCTGTCGACGACCTCCCACGCCCCTCTGCCGCCTGGGAGGAAGTCGAGCGAGAAGTGGCGGCCGTCGACGGCGGGCTGCTGCGCGGCGGTGGGGACGAAGACGACCTCCCGGCCGCGCGGGGACGCGCGGTTGTAGTAGTTCCCTGCGAGGGGCCGTGGGTGCGGGCCCTGCGGGTAGCGGCCGGTGTCGACGGCCCATTCGAAGAAGCGTGGGGCGGCCATGATCCGGCGCCCAGGGCCGGCCCTGGAGTTTCGAGGGCCCTAGGGCGGACTCCATTAGTGGGCCTAGCGGCTGCGATGGAGGAAAAAAAAGGAATTCCATAATTTGATATGTAAAAATTCTTGTAAGGCCATAAACCATGATATATTTTTCCGTTGTAAATATTACCCCGTCCCTTGTCTAGGTACATAAGTATGTACACAAATTTAAGATAAGTAATTTAAAACGGAGGATGTATCTGATAATAATATATTGCGGTGTTTCAATAATATTGGCATCTAATTGCTTTAGATTATCAGTAGTGTCACTTCAAAAATTAAATTGACTCACAACCTCCTTCTAAAATTTAGTTAACTGATGTGCTCATTTTCTCTTTTTCTTTTCTCGGAACTAGATAAATGTGTTTAGGCAACATGTTTGTGAAAACCAAAAAGAGTACACCTAAGCTTTGGAGTAAATAAGAAGCAATAATATGTGTGCTCCAATGCTGGTGTGCTCTTCAGGTATCCAAGTCCAAAACATCGAGACTCGGCGACCAAGAGTACCGGTTATCTCCTCCAAGAATGCAAGGTTTATAAAAAGAGAATACAACTTAATTATAATCAATCAGATTAAAATTGAGGGCCAAAAGAATTCATAAAAATAATTTACCTCTGTGGTTCGGCTGTTCCTCACCCTAGGCGCAGCCGGCAGCCGTTGCAACGCTCCAGCCTTCGGCAGAGTTGCACAACGTTCGCCCGCTTCGTCCTCCGTGTGTGACAGGAAACGAAGCCATGGGCCCTGAGCGAGTGAAGATTGCTAGAATTGAGCTATGGATTCATAAAAACAATTCAGCTATGTGTGCGTTCTTTGGGCTTCTAATAAATATTGGGCTTGTACGGCTGTACCCAATCCTTTAGCATACATTATATGGCCTGGGTCGGGGCCCCTGGTCCGGCTGGGCCCCAGGCCGTCGCCCCTGCTGCCCTGGCCCAGGGCCGGCCCTGTCGGCGCCACCGCTTGCAGGTGGCGGCTGCGCGGACGAGGCAGACAGGGGACTCCATGAGACACTCGAGGATCAGCTCCAGGAGCTTGTCCGGGACGTCGTGCAGCGTCGTCGCCGCCGGTGGTGGTTTCGCGCGGGCGGCCATGGAGTGATTGAGCGGTGGTTTCCCTCTGCGCAAGGAAACCCTATGTGGCACATATTTGCTTGTCAGGTTAACAGATCGAATCCGTCTCGTGTACGTGTATCATATCGGCCTGGGTTGCATGGGGACGTACGTGTACGTGAATCCGTACGCAAGCCGGCCTAAGAGCATCTCCAACAGGCGTCGCGCGCAAAAAACTGGTTTGGCGCGCGCCCATCGTCTGGTTTGGCGCGACGCGCAGCGCTGGCTCCAGCGGCCGTGCTAAAATGCAGTGCGCGCGCCGCTCCAGCAGCGCGCGCGACTCGCCGATACATTGCCTATTGCATTTTGAACACAAAATTTGATGAAACATTCAAAATGCAATGAACATGACATATAAAATTTCACACAAACAAGTTGATGAAGAAAATTTCATGCCCACAAGTTCAAAATCATGCCCACAAGTTCATCCAACCAAGTTCAAAATGCAAATCAAGTTCAATACACAAATGAAAGACACATCATTCCTCATCCATGTCTTCGTCCTCGTCCTCATCTTCGGAAGACGATTCTTCCACCTTCAAAGATGAATCTTCATCATCGCGCACCGCATCACGTGAAACTCTGACGGTGTTGGCAAGATCTTCAACGGCATCTTCATGGGAATGTGTGCGAGGAGGCACATCGAAAGACATTCCGCCCATGACGGCCGGAGGTGCATCCATGCCTCCCATGAGAGAAGCAAAACTCATGCCTCCCATGGTGGCCATAGCGTCGGGGGATGCTCCAAAGCCAGCCATGCCTCCCATTGCACCGCCCACGGTACCTCCGAAGCCACCCATGCCACCCATGGCGCCGATGCCACCGCCACCCATTGCGTCGAGGCCACCGCCACCCATGGCGCTGAGGCCACCGCCACCCATGGCGCCGAGGCCACCGTCACCCATTGCGCGAATCATGGCTCTTTTTTGGATCAAGACTTCTTCCGGCGGAGGCGAGGCCAACACCACCCGGGCTAGGGTTTGCGGCGGCGGCGGCGGCGGTGGGGGGGTCGCGGCTATAGGACGGGGTGAGCGGGGTGCCGGCGCGTGCGTCTATGGGGTGTGGGTCGCCGGCGCCGGCGCGCGCAGGGCTTTGGAGGGGGAGAAGACAGAGCGCAGCGCGAGCGCTCGACTGTGCCGCGCGCGGAAGCGGGCGCCGCAAATACACCGCGCGAGGTAGCGCTTCCTGCCGCGCGCCCAACTCCTTATATCGCGCGCGCGGTTATTGCGCGCCCGCTGGAGCCACCCACCGGGTTGCGCACACGCTAAACTGGGTATATTTACGGAGCGGCGCCTGTTTAGCGCGCCCGCCAGGTTGATCATGTTTTTTCCTATAGTTTTTCTTTTTGAACACAATACAACAAAAGATATATTCATGTCCGTAGACCATCTGGTGATGATTATAAGCACTGGAGTGAGCCGAAGGCGCGCCACCGTCATCGTCCCTCGCTCATCAAAAACAGACCAAATTTGTTGTAGTAGACAGTTGACAGGTCGTCATGCTAACGCCCCATAGGACTATCACACCAGAAAAACAATCGTCACCGATAAGAAAAGTATAGATCAAAAGGATTCAACCTGTACACACATGAACAAAGACTGGATCTAAGTAGATCCACCGAAGACCGGCACCGACTGAATCCCACGAAATCCGCCGGGGACACACATCCACACGCCCTCACAGAACAATTGACGTATCACATAAACAGGGGCTAGACATGGATAACCTTATTCCATCTTCAGGGAGTCCCCATTGTCTCATCTTCGTGAGCAGGACACAAACCTAAATGAACTCACAAAAACACCTAACAAGGGAGCAAGATCCGACCCGCGAGCAAGGGCTAAGGTCCACCGTGTCTCTATAGGCCTACAACCATCGGAGACGAGGCAGACCGACATCGGCACCGATGCTAAGTAGAGGAACCCTATGTTTTTTCCTTTCTGAGAGAGAAGGCGGCTGCTGCGTTCGATCATGTTCTCTTCACACACACGTTGATTTTCTTGGGGTCTATCCGGGGCATATGTAGATGTCCCTACTTATTGCACATCTAAGTGACTCAAGCAAATATAAAAAGAAAAAGAAAAAGAGAAAAGAAAATACCCGCACAAAGCTTCACCTAAAATCAATGGCATAGAACTTAAATGTGCAATAGGGCACATCGAGACGTGCTTTAGAAAAACGGTATTTTGTGGATGATGTGGTGAATATTTTGTGTAAATATTTTGCTGATGTGTTTGGAATTGTTTAAGCTATCATGTTTATCTTTGATGGACAAAACTTTATTATAATTATTTACCCTCGGGTTAAATCTAAGAGTTAATGAACTTAAGTTAGTTCGTTTCCGTTTCCACGTGAACACCTTTAGGTATGACAGTCATTCAATGCTATCTGAGAGAATGATCGGTCCATGGAGGAAGCTTCCCGAGGGAACGTTCCCCCCTATATGAGGGGCCAAGTTAAATAAATGAATGATAAATTGGCATTTGCATAAGTCTATCACATATTTGTTTGATGTGCTAAATGTACAACAGTTTTGCTCCCGAAGTTCAATAAATGAAGGGTATATTGAAATGAGGGATATTCTGTGTAAATCTCTTAAAGATTTGTATATAACCAACATTAAGAAAAGCTACACTAGTTATACCATATTTGTTGGATTCATAGAACTTCAATTATTAACCATGTACTCTAATAAGGGTACATCTAAATGAGGGATTCATATTTGTGTACTATATAACCTAAAAATACCGGTGTTGCCAAGCTATATTAATTGTCTCATATTATTTAGATGGATACAACTTTAATTATAAATTACTGACCCTCAAAGTAAAATAAATAAAGAATGTATTTAAATGGGGATTTATAAATCTACAGAAACGTAACCATAATACACTATTAGGAAAGTAACCTTTATCATTTCATATTTTTCTGATGAGTAATATCACACGTACTTATGGATCAAACACCCACATATGTGAGTTAAATCTTACTCCCTCCGTAGTGATCAAACACCTATATACATCCATTTGAGCGATAAGTAATTCTGGACGAAGGGAGTATATATTAACTAGACATGTCAATAAGTTATGTGCATATGTGATCCGAAGAACACCCAATGAACCCCAAATAATATGTTCAAACCAAAATCCAAAACACCTAAACCCTAATTCTTATCTCAACTGTTTACCAACTCAGGTACACAAGAAAGGAAAACATGAAACCGAAGTTGTATGACGGGCCTACAATAATTGACTTGTCACATCATCGCATAAAAAGACTCATCACTAACCCCCCCGGCCCCCGCCCCCATATTATCAATTCTTTTCCTTGCCTACAAGCACCTCTATTCTCAACCCTATTCTGAGACATGTTTGCGAATGCATGTTTGTAATTCTAATAACTTACAAGGATACAAAAATATGCCATGGCTAGAGCACCCATTTGACATGTAAATATCCTTCTATAAGTTGTGGGTCCATCATGAGCATCATCAAACAAGAGCAACCTTTATGAAAATTTAGTTTCAGACTTAGAAACACATAAAATTATTATTTTTAAACAAATGGAGAAATATTTGCCGTATTTCATTGATTAAGAATAAGATATTTGAGTACACAAACACCGGTCGGTCGTGGCTCATACAAAGGAACTAGTCTCCTGGTATTATGACTCTAAGGATGTGCCCCCTGCTTTAATCCAAAGCGTTGTTTCTTTCTTGATGTTTGAGAAGACGATGGTAGGCATCATGCATGTGTTCCAGAAGAACCTAGCATTGCGCTCGTTACAAATTTCCAAGGAGGCAAGCATGAAGATTTAAGCGTTGGATTTTGGAAAGTTACCATCACGGTATGAGACCGCCTCCCACCACCCAATGACGGAGTCAAACCTTTGCCAGCGAGCAGGGTCGAGGTCGTGCCAACCGAGCCAAAGTTTGATCATATTCCCAATCCGCACTGAGAAGGGACACTTGAAAAAAAGATGAGCCATTGTCTTCGGATCATGCTTGCAAAGTTGACGCACCCCACAATT
This sequence comes from Triticum dicoccoides, assembly GCF_002162155.2. Lineage (NCBI taxonomy): Eukaryota > Viridiplantae > Streptophyta > Magnoliopsida > Poales > Poaceae > Triticum > Triticum dicoccoides. The sequence goes on from NC_041380.1 coordinate 563,584,776, forward strand.
TGGCGAACCCCGCTTGGCCAACCTACTAGCTGTTCAGACCCGGTTTTGTATGATTAGACACCCAAACAATTTGCATTTCAGGGTGCACAAGGCTTCCAAATGACTAGTTTGAATATAGTCGGGAAGATTCTGGCGAATTGGGAGCCGCGGGTCAACTTAGCAGAATAGCACGAGTCTGCAGTGAGTTCCCCAAGCAATGGGGTGCTCAACGCCTTCATGAAGCTCGAAGTGTTGAAGCAGTGTCCAGAGATGGAAGAACTTGTTGATGTGCTCTGTCGTCATGCCACTGGAGGTGTCAATCCGGTCTATCCAATAATTGTGTTGAAGGGCGAGTTTTATTTCCCAGTTTTCTTCTTGGAAGCCTCTTGAATAAGAGGGACGATTCTCCTTGGACACATTATAAAATAAATTTTCATTCAATAGAACGGAATAATATTTACATTCAGCATATTAAAATAATTTACGAGTCTTCCATTACTCAAACTCTCGTGAATAAACACTAAGGGCTCACGTTTTCATTAACTTGAATTCCTATATCTCCCCCTCTCATTATGTTCATGATCAAATCACTGCATAAACTGGGAAAACATTTCAATTCCAAAATTTGAACATAATTTCATTTAATTTTACCAAATGCCTTTTAAAATCAATTTAAAAAATAAGGGACTGTTTTATGATGAATGACGTGCAAGTCTAGAGGTAGCTTTTGAATAATAATATCAATATCAAATCTCCATTGTATCTGGAAAACAAACAATAGAAAATGTACGCGTTCAACAAATACAAGTATGCGAGCATCGGCCTTTCCCTTTCCTTACACAACTCCCTACACTAGCACGTATAGTAGGTTGCTATGACGGCTCAAACGCATAATTCCGGTTGCCCAAATGATCGACTATCTTGTGGTTGCATTTGAAAGTGTGCAAGTTCAAAAAATACAAGTATGCGAGCAGTGGCCTTGCCCTTGTGTTACACAACTCCCTAAGCAAGCACGCATAGTAGGTTGCCATGGCAGCCCAAACACATAATTCCAGTTGCCCAAATGAATGCATTTCAAAATGTACACGTTCAACAAATACAAGTATGCAAGCATGGGCCTTGACCTTGCCTTACACAACTCCCTACGAAAGCACACATATATAATTGGTGGCCATGTCAGCTCAAACTCATAATTCGGCTTGCCCAATTGATCGATTGTCTTGTGGTTGCATTTCAAAATGTGCAAGTTCAACAAATACAAGCATGCGAGCATGGGCCTTGCCCTTGCCTTACACAACTCCCTACGCAAGCGCGCAAAGTAGGTGGCCATGGCAACTCGCACGGAAAGTCCAGTATGCCCAAATGATCGACTGTCTTGTGGTTGCATTTCGCCACCTCCATCGTGTCGAGGTCGATGGAGAATAGCCATGTTCCATTTTCCAGAGCGAGGACGATGAACTTTGGGCTTGTCATAACAACCTTCAAAGAGCCGTCAAAGTACTCCTCTTTATACCCTGTCAGGCCACGCGTTGCCTCCATCAACTCGAGGCTCTTGTGGAGCTCCCATCCAATACTCAAGTATGCAACCGTGGTATTACAAAGATCTGGAGAGTGCTCCCCTGCAAGCAAACAAACCGAACGTTCTCGTAGGCACTGTCGTCGGTGACTCGCAGGACCGTCCCGTTGAAGTTCTCTGGCAACCATGGGCCGCCGTAAGACACCAGGCATTCCTTGTCGCCTTTGATGCTCCAGAACAAAGAGCCTTCGGCATGACCGAGGAAATGCAGGGAGTCCGCGCCATGGAGGTGGGCGTTGTAGTTGTAGCCAAGGCAGCGGCTCCGCTCGGCGTACCAGGTGTGCGTCTCGGGTCTCCCTTTCCTGACCTCCGTCTTCCTGGCGAAGATGCATGCCCTGGCGCTGCCAACGTCGTCACACAGCCGGTCGTGTCCTTGGTAGGCCACGCAGACCACTTTGAATGTTTGCATGGTGTCGAGAAGGCGCCTGTCACCCGAGGGCTTGAACTCGGTGCACCTCTCGGTGCCGACGAGGTACGAGCCGAGGCAGCGGTGGTGTTTCATCTCCTCCATGCGCGGGATCAGCTGGTAGCGCCGCGTCGCCGGCTCGCAGACGAGGAGGCTTGGGAAGCAGCGGCGCATCCACGCTCCCTTCCTCTTGTTGGCGAGGAGGACGAGGCTGCGGCTGGTGTCCACGACCTCCCATTTCCTGCATCCGCCGGGGAGGAAGTCGAGGGAGAAGTGGCTGTTCTTGATACCGTACCGCGCCGCCGGCGGAGTGGGGACGAACACGAACTCCCGGACGCCGAGGGAGGACAAACGACTGCGGTAGTTTCCTGCGACCGGGCGCGGCTGTGGGGCCTGTCTGTACCCGACTCTGTCGACCTCGCTGAGGAAGAAGCGTGGGCGGCCCATGATCCGGCGCCACCGCTTGCAGGTGGCCGCCGCGCGGGCGAGGCAGAGAGGTGACGCCATGAGGCGCGCGAGGATCGGCTCCAGGAGCCTGTCAGGGACGTCATGCAGCGTCGTGGGCGCTGGTGGCTTCGATTCGGCGGCGGCCATGGAGCTGGCCGGCCGGATGTGCTGTCTCCCTCTGCGCCGCAGATCGATCAATCGGGGGTAGAGAGATTTATTTCTCACCGTAGCAAATCGAATCCGCTGCTAGAGGCTGATCGCACGGTGCTTTCTTTTAGGTTTATCACACCGTGCTGTGGTCTACACAGGCCGTCGGGCCGAGGTGATCACATGCCATTCGTCGTCGTGGGCCCCGCGCGAGCCCGCCTAAACAAGAAGGTGAAAAAAAAGAACGATCAGTGTGTGTGCACGATAAATTTCTTGCGTCGACAATAAGAAAAGAATAATTTGCTATAATGCTTTAAAGATGAATAATTTGCTATAAGAAAGACTAATTTCTTGCGGGGAAGAATGCTTTTCTTCGGCTTGTGAAGTAGTAGTAGTACGTTCCAAGAGAAACATTTGTTTTATGAGGTAAGTTTTCTTTTCAAGTGTTGCAAGCATTTGGCGTTTGCTTCAGCAGGTATACGCGTTAAGCAGCACTTTTCCTTTGCGTTTTTCGGTCAAATTACTCACCCTCTTTACCCTGTTTTAAGGGGCAACATTATTATGTTACGTGTTTTGTTTGCAAAGCAATACTCATAAGTATCAGATTACCTACTAGTCCCTCGGTTTCAAAATAAGTGTTGTGGTTTTAGTTTAAATTTGAATAAAAACTACTACACTTATTTTAAATTGGAGGTAGTACTGATTACATGTTGACGAGGGAACTTAACAGTGATTGGTTTCACTTTTACTCCCTCCGGTTAGCTCCCTTTTTTGAATTTGAAGAACTCGTCTGCTA
>NC_041380.1:563588288-563589553 GCF_002162155.2 Triticum dicoccoides
GGCCTCGGCCGCAATAATGTCGTGAATAAAAACGGGAAATAGAAAACCAGGTCCTACACAATTTATTCAGGCAGCCATTCCTAGCTAAGTGGCCTCGGCCGCAATAATGTCGTGAATAAAAACGGGAAATAGAAAACCAGGTCCTACACAATTTATTCAGGCAGCCATTCCTAGCTAGAGTATCCGCCACGCGATTCGCGGTACTTATAGCCCAAGTCACCCTAAAATCTCCTCGATGAGAGGTCCGTGCCGTGATCGATCCAGTCCTTCGTTCCTCGGCACTTGGATCGAGCTCTACTTGCCTCCCCTCATGAGAATCATTTGTAGCCAGCCATAAGTGATATAGAAGCATGACCATGACACTTTTTGTTTGCTTATGAAGCTTTTCTAAACCAATCCAACATGCATCTTCTCAAGTCTTGTGGCGTACAGCAGCCGGCAGGGTAACATCCTCGTCTCCTCTGTCAGAATTAACCAACGCCCACACATGACGAGTATGTGAGCAGCTCCAGAACCTGTGCAGGGCTGATTCCTCCTTGCCGCAAATGGAATAGCAAACACCTTGCTTTATTTTTCTTCTCTGCAGCTACGTTGCGCGGATACTTCAGAAAGCACGAGTATCCAGCCGGATACTGCCCCGATACTCGGATACTGCAAGGCCATTCCGTATGAGCATCCACGCGTGTATCTTGGCCTTCGCCGGAGAGTTGGTGTCCCAGAGTTGCAGTCAACCATTATGTTCAGAGACGGAAGATGACGATTCCGGTGCCCCTTGCTGCATCGTCTGATATCCATTGCCAAGTGATACTGCCGACCAGATGCCAAAGATGTTGTTCTTTGTGTGATTCCACGCTAGATAATCCTCCCGCCCTGGCCCTCCGATCTACACCTGCAAGATGTGCTATACATTGCATGGAGGAGAGCATGCTCAATCGTGGGTAAGTCTCGCACCCGCCGAGTAGTCGAGGAGGTTCCCCACCTTGCGTATGTTCTCCTTATTCTGAGCGCCCAGTGGCTCCCTCGAACCTGCTCGGGGAATCCAGTTATCTACCCATGCATCAACAGTACATTCGTCACCAATGCCCCATACTAACACAGCCTTGAGTAGTTCTCTGCCAACCAAGATACTCTTCCATATATGTGACCCATTCTTCGGGCAGGTGGCGTTGAGGAAATTTGATCCTTGAAAGTACCGCGCCTTCAACATCCGTGCACACATCGAGTTAGGGTTGGTGAGTATACGCCATGCTTGTTTTGCTAGCAGT
>NC_041380.1:563589811-563597544 GCF_002162155.2 Triticum dicoccoides
GCACATTTTATTCGAACCGAACCAACGGACCTTGCGTTTACCATGATCCGCTCCCCACCAAAATTTTGAAGAGATAGTTGTCAGATTTCAGCATGTTTTTTTGGCAAACTGGAAGCAGCTCATAGAGAATGTGGGAGTTGCTTGAAGTACATATTTCACTAGCGCCTCTCTGCCCGTTGGAGAGCCCTTGTCATTTCCAACTGCCTATTTTTGCAGCGGACCGTTCAGTCACATATTTAAAGCACCCATCTTTTGAGCATCGAACCACTGTTGGGAGCCCGAGATATCGCCCATTAGGAGCTTCCTAGTCTATACCTGCTAACTGTTTCAGAGAGGATTTCCTTGCCTCATCCCAACCCTTCCCGGAGAAAATACAGGATTTCTGGTAGTTCACCTTTTGACCCGAACCACATTCATACATGTAAGAATATTGTGGAGCTCAAGAAGGCTATCCCCGCTAGTCTCTAGAAAAACAATGCTATCATCGGCAAATAGGAGGCGAGTAATATGAGGGTCATCCCTCCCAAACTCGACTCCCTTGATCCGCTGCTCCTCTCGAGCCTTTCTCAGGAGTGTAGAGAAACCCTCCACACAAAATAAGAAGAGGTAGGGAGAGAGTGGGTCTCCCTGCCTCAAGCCCTCAACCCTCGGGAAGGAGTGAATAATGAAGAAGTGTCACCATTGAAGTGTACGGAAAACTTAACCGAGCAAACACACCACATAATAACCTTGACCCACTCCTCCGAAAAACCCATCCGCGTCCTTATCTTCTCCAAATAAATCCACTCTATTCGGCCATATGCCTTCATCATATCTAACTTTACCCCATAGAGAGCCTTCTTCCTCTTCAATGATGAGACGACCTGGGACGAAAGCGCTTGGCTCTTCTGAGATCAACACTGGGGAAATAACCTTTAGCTTGTTAGCTAAAACCTTCGAGGCAATTTTGTACAACACATTGCTTAAACTAATAGGCCTGAACTATGATATCAACTCAGGTGACTTAACCTTAGGAATCGGTACCAATACCGTGTTGTTAAATCCGCCGGGAACTTGTTACCATTTAAAAAATCTTTAACTCCATAGCACAGGAACACTAGTTCATGCTAGTTGTTTATTGGAACTTTCACATCATTTTTCAAGATTGACTTCTCTGGATTAACCTTGTGATCAACCATCGGTATTGCGATTGTTACACTGCACCAATAGAATGTCCACTCGTATCCAGATTTTCTCTAATTTTATTGAAATTTTTGCTTAATTATATTTTTCTGAATAAATGTGTAATCGTAGTCTTTTTCTAAACGAGGCTAAATATTTGCCTCATCTATAAGAAGAGAATAGAGTTTGTATTACAAGTGACCTGCATACAACCATGAGATTTCTCTCCAACATTAAAGCACTAATTTCTTCACACCCGCGGCGACCCAAAAGCTCCATCTCTCCGATGATCTTGTTGAGCATGATTGCAAGGGGAGCACTTTTGTGATGAAAGAACTGCAAGATAATTGTCCATCTTCAGCTGGTTAGGGCATCCACTGATATGGAGTCACTAGCAGTCCTTTTATGTCGACTTCACATAATTTAGAGTCAAAGGAAAAATAATTTATGCAATAGGGTGCCTGTCGGTGTCAAAACCGGCGGATCTCGGGTAGGGGGTCCCGAACTGTGCGTCTAGGACGGATGGTAACAGGAGGCAGGGGACATGATGTTTTACCCAGGTTTGGGCCCTCTTGATGGAGGTAAAACCCTACGTCCTGCTTGATTAATATTGATGATATGGGTAGTACAAAAGTAGATCTACCAGAGATTAAGGAGGCTAAAACCCTAGAAGCTAGCCCATGGTATGATTGTATGTTGTATATGATCTATCGACTAGCCTGGCCCTGGTTTATATAATGCACCAGAGGCCTAGGTTAACAAGAGTCCTAGCCGAATACGCCGGTGGGGAGAAGTCCTTGTCTTGATCGCCAAGTCTTGTGGAATCTTCCTTGTATGCGGCAGCTGTCCGAACTGGCCCATGAGTATACGGCCACGGGGGTCCTCAGCCCAATCTATCAGATCGGGAGATGACGTGTTGAGTACCCCCTAGTCCAGGACACCGTCAGTAGCCCCCCTGAACCGGTCTTCAAGTTAGGGACGCTCCTCGATTCTTCCAAACTGTTCTTCATCTTCGGTCGTCGGTCTTGAAAACTGGTTCAACAAATCTTCTCATCTTCGATCTTGAGGATCGCCGAAATGCATTCGACGAGTTTATACGCCGGGTATCCGAGGAGCCCCTTTAAGTTTCTGGCCTTTATCAATGCCTTATTATTTTTATGCCACACCTCGGGTTTGAAGTTGTTCCCGGGAGGCAGTGTCCTCTTGCGTCCGAGCTCTAACGCCGGACTGTATTCGAGGTATCTTTTGCAGCCGAGCACCAATGCCGGACCGCTTCCCAGCTCTAACGCCGGAATGTATCCGAGCTCCAACGCCGGACTATGTACCCGAGCTCCAACGCCGGACTGTATCCGAGCTCCAACGCCAGACTATATCCGAGGTGTCATATCACCTTGGTTCAAAAAAATTTGAAGGAGTTTAGCCGAGCTTAATGCCGGAAATGCCCTCTATGGAGCCAACCACTAGCGCCCGAGCTTTATGTCGGATTGCTTCCGAGGTGGTGCACCACCCCGAATGTGGGCCAATTTTTGTGAATATTTTTTATTGGTGCAATTTATTCTCTGCCGAGATATATAGCCAGTAGCTCTCAAGGTATGTATCAGTCTAAAACCCGAGATGCACCTGAAGGATGACGTAAGACCGCTGATCCTAGTAGTCGTTGAGACTCATGTTGATTTGCAAAATCGGCCTGAGGACCAAGTCCAAGCTCAGCAGAATACTTCGGGACACTAAAAGCGGCATGCTCAGTCCTCGAGACTCAGGTTGGGTGCGGCCGACCAACCTGAGGATCAAAATCTCCTCGGAAACTATATTGCACATAAAATTTTCTACATTGGACAAGCAATGCAGTAGCCCCCGAGACACTGGTCGGGTGGCAACACCAGATCAGGGGATCGATGTGCCCCTTTAATATTTGTAAATAATAAGCCCGAAGCCCAGTAGCCCCCGAGTCTTAATGCGGGCACGGGTGGCCGAATTAGGGATCAATATCCATAGTAAAATCACGAATTATGTGTAATGACTCTATGTATCCAAGTAATTTACGTCATTAATGCTCAGATCCGCATTGTACAAAACTTTGTTGACCGACCATCTGCTTCCACCTCCTCGGCCAGTAGCCGAGGAGTGTTTGTCCTACTTTATAAAACCTTTATGAGGGCAAAGATTTACAACAAATAAGGCAACCTGGCCATACGGTTTTATAAACAAAGGTACGTAGAGAGTTATATTACTGTTTAACAGAAGAAATGTCTTCCAAAGAAAATAGTCCCGCTATCGGTTCCTTTCTTTGGGTTGTCATGCTAAGCATGATCATTAAATCTCAGCTCTAATGTAAGAGCAAAATATCAATGATTTAGTTTGGGAGGCCAGTTAATAGCCCCCGGTAGTGTTCGGCGACAGTCGGGGTCAAGCCGTAAACACTTCGGCCAATGTTATGAACGGACCGTCATTTAACATAGTCATCGGATCGCTGACCAGTTTACGCTTATTGTGACAGTCAGTTTTCGGCTTTCTCTACTGAGGTGCTTAACCATGTGAGCTGGAAGTACAATCGCAGTGGTTCTCCCTTTGCACGCCTAGCCGAACAAAACGGAACGTAGGAAGCAAGTGCAGGAGCCGGGCAACCCAACTATTGACCGAAGACACAATTCAAAACTGATGCATATATAGCAATGTCTGAGAATGTTTTTGCCGAATCCCTAAAGGTGTCCGGCGTTGCACTGCGAGACTAATGCTGGAAAAGCACAAATAATTTAAAAGTGCCAAAAAGCTTGGAAAACCAAGAAACGTCAGTAAAAACATGACGTCCGAACAAGATCAAGTGTTCGATGCCAATCCGAAAATTGGTCTTAGAAAAAAGAAGTGCTTCTGTCGTGCTTTAACATGATACATCATATCTCAAGACTTCGAGAGGGTCAACCTATGGCTTCAAACTCCTATCCCGAGGGCGGAGTACTTCTCATTAGGCCAGTTTAGCAAACTAAACTCTAGCGGCTTTGAGAGAGAAGTTAGGCTCCCCGGCTAGTGACCTCACACTCGCGTCGAAAAAAGAAGTGATAAATAATAATAATAATAAAACTTTGCAACGACTAAGAAGAAGAAGACTTATTATAAAACGGCTCAAATAAACTTAAGAGCCCCCAAGTGACTTGGGTAGAAGAATGATTGCATGTACCGAAGTACTTATATCATATCTATGTTCAACCGAACTTTAAACGCGTCTTAACCGACCGTCGGCTTCTCCCTCTTCGGTCAAGGACCGAAAAGTGTTATGTGCTCCATTGGTCGAGAATATCGACGGTGTTTCCAATAACCAGGCAATCAGGCCATAAGGCTGTAACAGACAAAGCGCGCTCAGGGAACTTATGCTATATTACTGCGAATTGTAAGAAGCATCTTTGAAAAAAATAGTACCCCCACCGATACCTTTCTTCGGTGCTCATTGTTATTATGAGACTTGTGCAATAGATTTTTTGTACTCATGAGTTCCGTTGTGTGCCGACCATCATTGAAAACTATAAGAGCGTTATCTTTTGGCTTCACCCAGTCTGAGGTCTGGCTCGGGTGACCCGATCGTGACAATCGCAGAGGTGCTTCGTTTACTCCCTAGCCGAACAATCGGGAACGTAGGGGTAAACACAGGAGCGAGGCAACCCAGCTTGCCAATCGCTTAAGTCAACATGGTGCATATTGTGGCGTAATACACGAACAAGGAACGAAGCCGTACAAGTATAATCATATGCAACAGGAAAAGCTTCATAAAGGAAGCCCCAAGTAAACAGGGTATTTGAATTTATGCGTCACAAACAAAGTTTGGACAAGAAAATTTTTTACAAGCAACTTTTTTCCAAAAAAGTATAATGCTTGGTCGAACCGAACACAAGTTAGAAATTAAAGCTTTGAGCATGAAAGCGACTTAGCTGGTTAATGTGTTCGGTATTGATGACGCGGTCCGAGCTTGATGCGGGGCAAGGTTCCATCCCCCAAGCCGGTCCCGAGGTGGCGGAGCGGAGATCTCGACACACCGAAGTGGTGACATAGCACGGTCAATGCAGACCGGCAGAGTGATGCCGAAGTCACCGGATCATTTTCTGTGCACAAAAAGTAGTGCAAACCGGAGATAATAGTAATAATAATAATTAAAAAATCATTGCATAATAAATAATTTATGCAAAGTGAGTAATAAAAGAAATATGGCCTGGCGTCGAAGTCAATGTCGATGCAGGACGTCGGCGTGATGCGGTAAAGGCGTGGCAAAGCCTGAATTCACAGGTCGGTCCGAGTTCCGGATGCGATGTTCGCCGGACTATGTACGGAAACTGACCGAACCACCAGGCGACCGTCGTTAATGTGGCCATCATTTGATAGACCTATATACAGATGATGGACAAATCAGAGTAATGATTCCTTGGGAAAAATAAACCCAAACAAGCAAAAAATATTAGGATTGATAGCACCTAGTTTATTTGTTGTAGCAATCCGAAGAAAGGTGATTCCCAAAATTGGGACTCGGTCCGCACACCCATTGCCTGAATGGCAATAAAGCGACGGTATGGCGATGCTGGCAAAGGTTGGCTCGCCGAGGCAAAGCCCTCGGTCCAGCTAACATGACGGAGCTGGTCGGCTAGTGACGCCGAAGTCTCCGGAGTAGGTTGATGAAGAGATGGCGAAGCCCCCGGTCCAGTCGAGATGTCGAAGCCTCGATGTCAGCCGATGAGTCGAAGTAGGTCGGCGTGACGGACACCAGCTTGAAGAAGCAATAGTGCGGCCCTGCCGATGCAGGTCGTGACGTGGTCGATGTCGACTTGATGAAGTGACTGTGCGGCGATGCCGGTATGCCCGCTCCGTGTAATCCGTGGGGCGGCGATTTTGGTGATGATTTATCCTTCGCGATGCCGAACTCTTGTTCGGCTTGCCGAGATGATGATCCGAAGAAATTGAGCTCGGCTCAATAAAGTGACAGCGTGGTTAGCGCAGGTCGGCAGCCATAGAGCAACTTTCTTCAAAAAGACTTCAAAATTAGCGTGATGATGAAGATCATATTGAAAAAGACTTCAAAATTAGCGGGACGCGTTTGGGAATAAAACACAATACCCCATACAAAACTTTCTTCAAAAAGGATGTCCGAAATCCCGTTCATAAAAAAGATGAATTCGGGTCGGATTCGTTCTCGCGCAGAAAACAGATCCGAAAAGTGATGCATTAATCGGATGGTTCCCGGAGTTTGGATGGTCGGATCAAGCTGAAATTTTGAGGGGTGGTAGATATAGTAATTCCGCAGCCGATCAACGGTTGGATCTTCCAAAGGACGTCCGAGCTAGAAGCTGGACATCACGCCCTAAACTCGTCCAGATTCCCGTTCAGATTTGACAGGGGTCCGGTATATTATAGATTGCCGGAGATTCCTCCATCGGAACTCGACGAAATTTTGCATGGTCTTTGAAGACTCAATTCCGCACAATTCCATCAAAGGGATCGTCAAAGCGATGCTCTAATAGGTGGTGGCAGCGGATACAAGTTCGCTGTTTGGAAAAACAGCACGGTCGCTTGAGGGCAATGTTGACGTTGAGCCCCCGAGCTCCATAGATGATTCCTCCATGATCTTGATAGAGATCGGAGTTGATGTTTGATGAAGGCCCTCGCCCGAACATGGTGATCCGAACACGGGGCGCAATTCTTGGTCGAACCAAGGTGATCAGTCGAGCTGGTGATGGAGATGCCAAAGTCGCAGTTGATCTGCAGACGAGCCATCGATCCTTTTGTCGATCACACAGCGGAACTCTCAATGAAAGCACCAATGTCGGTGTCAAAACCGGCGGATCTCGGGTAGGGGGTCCCGAACTGTGCGTCCAGACCGGATGGTAACAGGAGGCATGGGACAGGATGTTTTACCCAGGTTCGGGCCCTCTTGATGGAGGTAAAACCCTACGTCCTGCTTGATTAATATTGATGATATGGGTAGTACAAAAGTAGATCTACCAGAGATTAAGGAGGCTAAAACCCTAAAAGTTAGCCCATGGTATGATTGTATGTTGTATATGATCTATCGACTAGCCTGTCCCTGGTTTATATAATGCACCAGAGGCCTATGTTAACAAGAGTCCTAGCCAAATACGCCGGTGGGGAGAAGTCCTTGTCTTGATCACCAAGTCTTGTGGAATCTTCCTTGTATGCGGCAGCTGTCCGAACTGGCCCATGAGTATAAGGCCACGGGGGTCCTCGGCCCAATCTATCAAATCGGGAGTTGACGTGTTGAGTACCCCCTAATCCAGGACACCATCAGTGCCTCTTAACATGATTCTACACGAAGAGTTTACATTGATCATAGTTGAAAAAACATAATCTGCAATCCAACTGGTGAGGCCACCGGTTTAGGGTTTTACCTGTTGGACCGTCTGTTGAGCTACTTCATTTGCGACAAAAAAAGAATATTGAAGTTATTTAAAGAAGATAACCTCTAATCAAATATATAAACTTAGTATTGGTTGTGCTTTATTATTAAATCACACTTTGAAGGTAGCCCAGTTGGCATTTGCCTTTGGGCGCGCGGTGACACTAGATCAAAGGTTCAA
>NC_041380.1:563597823-563616099 GCF_002162155.2 Triticum dicoccoides
CAAACACCTTTATTCTCAACCGTGTTCTTAACATCTTTATGAAGCTTGTTTCTAGTTCTAATCACTTACGGGGATAGCAAAACATCCTATAAGTCGCGGTCTATAGTAAGCATCACCAAACAAGAACAACACGCTTTTATGAAAAACATTGTGAGACTCAAAAAAGCATATAATAAATTTTAGAGCACTAGACAATAAACATCTGAAAAAAAAATATTTATCATCACCATATTGCAACAGATTGGAACGTCCTTCCACTACTTATTGAACCCCAGTTTGCATAGCTTTATCTACAATGATAGTCAGAGCACTGTAAAAAAACCTTTCAATTGAAACATTTTTTATACAATATACAAACAATAGTTTAATTTTACATATATCTTTTCAAAAGCAACTTCAAAAGGAAGAGCACTTTGTTTTTTATGATGAAAGGTGTTCAAGTCTAGAGGTAGTTTTGAATAGGAAATATCGTCTCTACAACTCCATGATATCTGAAAATAAAACAATAAGAAGGCGTACACCATCAACAAATACAAATATGCGAACATGGCCCTTGTTCTTGCCGTACACAACCCTCTATGCAAGTAACGCAAGCACGTATAGTAGGTGGCCAGGGCAGCTCGCACGGATAATCCCGTAAGCCCAAATGATCGGTTGTCTTGTGGTTGCGTTTCGCCACCTCCATGGTATCAAGGTTGACGGAGAATAGCCATGTTCCACTTGCCGGAGCGAGAAGGACGAACTTCGGGCTGGTTACAACAACCTTCAAAGAGTCCTCAAAGCAGTGGCGGAGCTTGGGCTGATTTTGTGGAGGGGCAAATGGGCTGGAGGGGCAAGAAATATGAGTTTAGGCTGATTTTAACTGGGCATATGGGCTGAATACTAGGGGATATATGCTAGTTTTCTCATGGGCTGGGGGGGCAATGGCCCAGGTTGCTCTCCACTAAGCTCCGCCACTGCCTCAAAGTACTCCTCTTTATACCCTTCCAGCCCACGCGTTGCCTCCATCAACTCGAGGCTCTTGTGCAGCTCCCACGCATTACCTAAGTATGTGATCGTGGGTCTCACAAAGATCTGGAGGGTGTCCCGGGCGAAGAAGCATGCCCTCGCGTTGCCAATGTCGTCACACATACCGTCGTATTGTTGATAGACCACACAGACCACCTTGAATGTTTCCATGCTGTCGACGACATGCACGCGGATGCCGATCTCAGGCTTGAACTCAGCGCGCCTCTCTGTGCCGACGAGGTACGAGCCCAGGCAGCGGTGACGCTTCATCTCCTCCATGTGCGGGATCAGCTGGTAGCGCCGCGTGGCCGGCTCGCAAACCATGAGGTCGGGGAAGCAGCGGCGCATCCACCCGCTCTTTTTCTTCTCGGCGAGGAGCACAAGGCTGCCGCCGTTGTCGACGACCTCCCATGCACTACTGTCACCGGGGAGGAAGTCGAGGGAGAAGCGGCGGCTCTCAACACCGTGCTGCGCCGTTGGGACGAACGCGATCTCCCGGCCGCCCAGAGGGGACACACGGTTGTAGTAGTTTCCTGCGACGGGGCGTGGGTATGGGGCCCGTGGACGGGCTTTGCAGAGCTCGGTGACGAAGAACCATGAGCGGCCCATGATCCGGCGCCACCGCTTGCAGGTGGCCGCCACGCGGACGAGGCAGAGAGGCGACCACATGAGGCGCTCGAGGATCGGCTCCAGGAGCCTGTCAGGGACGTTCTGCAGCGTCGTCAGCGCTGGGGGCTTCGCGTCGGCGGCCATGGAGATGCCGGCCGGATCAGCAGTCTCCCTCTGCGCCGCAGATCGGGGTGTAGAGAGATTTATTCCTCAGCGTAACAAATGGAGTCCGCTGCCAAAGTTTTTTTTTTTTTTTGAGGCAAGTCAAAGTTTGGGTAGGCTTACTACACAGCCCTCGGGCCCAGTTGTTCACGGGCCATGAGCCGGTGACACCGCCATTCGTCGTCCTGGGCTGCGCGCGAGCCTGTCTAAACAAGAAAGTGGAAACATGCGAGCCTGTCTACACACCTTGAATGTTTCCATGCTGTGGACGACACGCATGCCGCCCCCGGGCTTGAACTCAAAGTTCCTCTCGGTGCCCACGAGGTGTGAGCCGAGGCAGCGGTGATGCTTCATCTCCTCCATGCGCGGGATCAGCTGGTAGCGGCGCGTGGCCGGCTCGCAGACCAGGAGGTCGGGGAAGCAGCGCCGCATCCACCCGCTCTTCTTCTTCTTGGCGAGGAGGACGAGGCTGCGGCTGCTGTCCACGATCTCCCATTTTTTGCTGCCGCCGGGGAGGAAGTCGAGCGAGAAGTGGCGGCTCTCGACGCGGCGCTGCGCCGCCGGCGAGGTGGGGACGAAGACGATCTCCCGGCTGCCCAGGGGGCACACACGGTTGTAGTAGTTTCCTGCGACGGGGCGTCGGTTTGGGGCCGGCCGGTGGGTGGGCTATGTAGAGCTCGCTGGCGAAGAACCATGAGCGGCCCATGATCCGGCGCCACCGCTTGCAGGTGGCCGCCGCGCGAACGAGGCAGAAAGGCGACGACATGAGACGCGCCAGGATCGGCTCCAGGAGCCTGTCGGGGACGTCCTGCAGCGTCGTGGCCGGCGGTGGCTTGGCGTCGGCGGCCATGGAGATGGCCGGCCTGATCAGCAGTCTCCCTGTGCGCCGCAGATCGGGGTCGAGAGATTTATTCCTCAGCGTAACAAATGGAATCCGTTGTCAAAGTTTGGGCAGGCTTATCGCACACGGTGGTGTGGTACTGGTCTAGACCTTTTTTTTTAGAACAAACATGGTACTGGATTAGATAGCCCTCTGGCCCAGTTATTAATGGGCCATGAGCCCGTGACACTTTGCCATTTGTTAGAGGCCGCGCGCGAGCCCGCCTCCCTAAAAAAAAGGAAAGTGATAAAAAAAAGTAGCACGATTAGTGTGTGTGTGCACTTTGCACAACTAGTTCCCGGCGGGGGATTCTAAAAAAAAAGGTTCCTGTCGGGGAAGAATGCTTTTCTTCGGCTCTGAAAGTAGTACGTACGTTCCAGGTGAAACATTCGTTTGATAAGAAAAGTTTTCTTTTCATGTGTTGCAAGTATTGGCTTTTGCTTCAACAAGTTAACCTGTTAAACGACACTTTTCCTTTGCGTTCGTCAATCAATTCACTCACCATCTTTACCCTGTTTCGAGGGGCAACATAATTATGTGTCTTGTCTACAAAGCAATACTCCTATCATCAGATTAACTTAACCAGTTGCCTGTCACCGAGGGGATTCGACAGTGATTGCTTTCTATTTTACTCCCCCCGGCCAGCTCTATTTTTTGGATCTGAAGAAAAGGGAAACATCAGTCGGCGGTAGAATCGATTCACAATCGGCTATGTGCTTTTCTTTCTACCCCGCATCAAGGGTGATGCCAAACAAGATAGGAGTTCTAGTTCCTGCTGGCTGTTTATTGTGCTTTTCACATTGTTTTTCAAGAATGTCCTTTTCGTATTTACCTTGTGACCGACGATCGGTGTTGTCATAGCCAAGCTGTACTAAAATAGAATACGTATCTAGGTTTTCTCTGTTTATACTGAAATGTTTGGTTAAATATATATGTTTTATGAGCAAATGTGTAGAGTCATAGTCCATTTTTACTGCAAGAAAAATTGTTCATCTCCACCGATGGGTAGTCAAAACAGTTCTTTTATGTTCACTCCACGTAATTTAGAGTCAATAGTAAAATAGTTTATGCAATAGGGTGCATTTTAAACTGATTCTACACGGAAAAAAGCTATTAACAGTTTAGATGATGTGGCCTACAGTTAAATAAAGAAAAAGAGAACTGAGTATCATGGTATGATACCGTATCAGATTAGATGGTGTGGTACTATGTGTTATGCATGACAATAAATAAGGTCATCTATAATACCACCCTATCATTTAGTGATGCTCTAACCACCAGATAACTTGACGATGGGGGTAAAGTGGTTTTGGCCCAGCGAGCCAAACTTAGATACAACCCACTATGATCAGCCTACTATGCACTATGTATATAGTATCATACATCAATATCATATGCATGATATTAGCTAGTATACGACACTTTCCAATGCGGGACTGATTCTAAACGACGAGCTAGCATTAAATAGGTCAATGTACAAAGGCAACAAGTTTGACTCCTTAACGAGAGTGTGCCTCTTAATGAAGAGTTTGTTTGATTCTCCGTGCACATCGAGAATTATCCTACGTGGCAGAAATAAAAATCATCTCCATGTGCTTTTAGATGACCACAAACAAAATTAATACAAATACTTAATACTCTGCCATCTTCAAATCAATATCTCAAACATTTCTTTGGATCGCCATGGCAGTTCCTTGTATGGTGTCAAATCTTCTTCTTCTTCATACAAATGACTCGCAAATCTCGTGCATCTTCTTGAAAACAAAAGGTTGAAACATGGAGATTTTGAAAAAAAAATTGTTAACCTTGTCTAGTGATATCCTAGTATCCTTGCGTACAAAACATTCTAAAACGTGTACGGCCAAAATTTCCTATCTTTGACTTCTGATACGTAGAAGTATATGTTTCAATTGATCTGGTAAAAGTAATACTAGTATAATTAAATCTCAAGATGATATGCCAGCTCAGTTTTTCGAAGATGCTCATAGGGATAGGGTGTGCGTGTGTGCGTTCATAGGGATGAGTGTATGTGCGTGTATATGAGTGCTTGTGTCTGTACTGATGTTCAAAAAAAAAAGGTAATATTCTTGTACTATTTCTTTTGGAAAGAAACAATAGGACAATGATATTGGCCCAAAATTCAAAGGTGAATTATTTCCCCCTTTCCCAGGAGATGTTTGCCATTTCGAATTTTAACATGTTTTTGTAGGAACAGGGATGAACAATCAAATGGCAAAGCTGACCTGATCCACATATGTATACGTTTTGAATTCTTCCACAAAGTCAGACTGTACAATCAATTCCTTGGTTTTCACCACATATATCCTTTCCAACTTCTGTTGAACTTGATGTCAAAAAATTCGAGAACAAAGAAGAAGAAGAAAAATGAGCTGCTAGTAAGTATATTTCAGCGTCTGCACAGGAGGTGATTCTCCTCGTGGATGGTCTCGAGGTTGGGCCGCCTGGAGCGCGCGCTGCTGAGCCGGTGCTTGAGCACGTCGATCTCCGCGGCCACCGCGTCGTCCACCATCTCGTCCAGCCGCGCCCTCGGCGACGGCGCCTCCTCCGCGGCCGGCACGAAGGTGATGGCCGGCTCTGGTGCAGCCGCCGTCGCCGCCGCGGCCCCGACCCCGACGGAGGACACCTTGGCGGAGCGGCGGGCCTCCCGCGTGGCCGCGGCGGCGAGGCGGGCCATGTCAGCTGCGGCCAGCTTCGTGCCGATGCGGTTCATGGGGAAGGTGGCGTAGACGACGCCCATCTCGAGGTCCTCGTCGGCGTGGAGCGCCTCGAGGCGGGTGCCGACGCGCGCGTGGCGCGTCTCGGCCACGAAGTGGCCCGGCGCGTCCATCATCAGCTCCGCCGCCGTGGCCGGCAGCGACACCCGCCGCACCGCGCCGTCGGGGAGGATCACCCGCGCGCCCTTCCCGCCCGGCGTCTTGGCCAGCGTGCACGACAGGTAGTTCCCCATGCCCGCTCGCGCGCCGCCGACAGAAGCTCCTCCAAGAACCGCGCGCGCTCGCACACCACACCAGAAGAAGCTGTTGCGCAAGGAGCCAAGCGGGGATGGAGGCCGAGCTAAAACAAGATCGCGCCGCGGAAGCAAAGCAGGTTGTTGAAGTGGCCGGGAACGCGATGGATGTTTGCGGTGGTTGGTTTGGGTTTGCGGCTTGCCGGCGACGCCGCGGCTTTATATAGCTACCGCGGGTCGCCTCGGCGGTGGCTAGCTAGCTTGGATTGGAAACGCGTGCGGAGGAAGGTGACGGCGAAGGCAAGTCAGCGGGAGGGAGGTGGGTGTCTCCTCCCGCCGCGGGGCGCGTGCGAGGGTGTGGATGATGGGGTCGGGTCGTCGGTCGGCCCGCGCGCGCGGTGGTGATCTGCGATGCGCGTCCGGCGTGGTGGGGACGGAGCTCCCCTGCTGGCTGGGTGTGGGTGGGTCGGAATGTTCGATGGAAAAATGGTGTCGCCCCGGCCGTGTCGTGGGTGGCCGCGGCTTTTATCCGTGGGCGCCCGTCTATTTCAGGCTGTCAACGACACCTTTTCTGGCTTCAGATTCAGACCCAACAGCCAAGAACTACAAACTGTATTTCCTAAATCCGGCGCTTGCATGGGTTTTTGTATGACTCTAGCCAGTCTTTACACATTCTTTTTGTTGTCTTTGCACATCTAAGGGCGTCAGCGGCGCCAAATATAGCGATTAGCGATTATGATTATCCCACGAGAAACATAGGGCTGGGTTGGTTTTGGAAGTACGTAGTACTTGTTTAGGTAAATCCTTGAGATTATCAGGGTGGGTTGATTTCAAAAGCATTTGTTCAGGTAAATCATTCAGATTACTTGTTGTGTCTTCCAGTGAGAAAGCGACGAATCGTTGTTGGGTCTTGCCTTGTTTTCTTCTTCTTTAGTAGTCGTGGACTGAAGAATGAGTGAGTAGAGGAGCTCAAGATATTGCATGTCTTTTTGTTGGATGTCGTTTTCTTGGGCTGGGTTTGGCTTGTCAATATTCAAACATGTGACCGTCATTTCCGCACGCCTTAAACGTGCTCCCGCTGTCCAGCGCCGTGCTTGCCATTTAACCATTTAGGTCTCCTTTTATTTAGAGGAATTTCATAGAAATTATAGAAGATAGAATTCTTATAGGATTTTTTCCTTTAAGCTCTTTGGTTCATAGGAATGGATTCTTATTCCTACATAGAATTGGTTCCTATCCTCCACATTTCATAGGAAAATAAAAAAGAATCTAGACTCAATGGAAAAATTCCTTTGGTGTCAACCAAATGTCATCTTGTTTCCTATTCCTACTCATAAGATTTGAGATACATGTCATCCCATTTCCTACAAGATTCTTATTCCTATGATAATCCTATTCTATGAATTAAAATAGGCCTTAGCCTGCGAAGCAGGTAATAGATTTGGTCTGGTCCGTGGCTGCTGATGTAGACACGCAGAACTAGGGGCAGCAGCGGGCAAGTTAAGATGTTTTCAGTTGCTGTTATTGATCTGATTGTACTGCTAAGTAGTAAGAGAATCATGGTTAGCCTAGCTAGCAGTACATGTGCTACTCGCAAACTATTCCATCTTTCTTGCGCAAACTCCACTCGTGTAGCAGTATAAAATAATCACAGTGGGTAATTCACCTACCGACATGAACTGAAACTCTACCCCTGTAAATTTCTCGATCTTTTCGCAAGGGGACTCCCAGCGTTGACGACTGCAGCTAGCAAGCCAGGTTCATTGTTCAGACTCCAGGCTCATTAAACAATGTATACAGGTAGTATAAAGCTAATCCTTGCGAAGATTGTTCTAACCAAAATCCTCCGCCATGTACAACGTACCACTCAGGGCATCTCCAGCTGTTGGCCCCAGGAGAAGCAAAAAATCGCCCTCTGGGGACGCACCGGCGCTAAACCACGCATTGGGAGCGTGATGCCCTCCAGTCACGGCCCCACACGGATTTTTAAAATGTTCAAATTCGGCGCAAACACAACGCAAATACGGGCGAGTTCGTTTAAATTTAAACATATTTTACAAAAAAAAATCTACCGCGGGCTACCCCCGCCGTCTTCCTCGCCGCCCGCCCACACGGTTCTACATGCCGAGGAGGCTGTAGAACCGCGTGTAGTCACCACCGTCGTCGTCGTCGTCGTCGTCGTCGTCGTCGCCCCCGCCTACGCCTCCGCCGTCCCTGCTGCATCCCTCCCCCGGTTGGCGCGGCGGGTTGGACGGTCCGGGGGCGTCGTCGTCGTTGCTATCGAAGACGACGACACCGTCCTCGTCCTCGCGCCCACGTTTGCGGGCGGCGATCTCCTCTAGGGCCCGGCGCTGCCGGATCATCTCCTCGCGCAGGTAGTCGTCGCGCGACCACTGCATGGCGTCCTCGTCCGAGAAGCCGCGCCAGGCTATCTCCTCGTACTCCGGGGGGAGGCTGGACTCCACCTTGGGCTCGACGAGGGCGCCGGAGCTGCGGGTACGCGCGCTGACAGACGTGTCCTAGGGCTCCGGCTTGACGGGGTGGAGGTGGAGGCAGGGAGAGCCGCCGGACGAGGAGGAGGACACCCCAGTCTCCATGCGCCTCGGCGTCCAGGAGCTTCCCCGGCGGCTTGAGAAGGACGGGGGAGCGGGGTACTCAAGGCGCGACGTGTTGCCGCCCTCGATGTACTTGAGGAAGGACTCCAACGTGCGCCCGAGCACGCCCCACCACCGACGCCGGCCGGCGGCGTTGAACCTGCCGGAGGGCACGACGCCGTTGGTGGCCTCGAGCTGCTCGCCGTGCCGGCGGCGGAAGTACGGCTCCCAGATTGGGCTGTCGGGGACGTACCGGGGCCCCTCCCTCGCCGCACGCGGCCGGGGCGAGCGGGTGCGTGCGATCTCCGCACGCCGCACCGCGCCGGTGGGTACCGGGGGCACCGGCACGCCGCCGGCGCTGATCCTCCACGCCCCGGGCACCCGCATGTCCGGCGGGACCGGGTACTCGGCCTCGAAAAGGAGGCGAGCCTCGTCCTCGTGCAGATGACGGCGCCCGAATCCGTTCGCCGCCGCGCCGTCGCCTAGGAAACGCTCGGCCATGCTTTCTCAACTGGTGACGGCGAGAGGAGGAAAGGGGGAGAAATGAGCGCGTCGTCGGTGGATGATCGGGCTGAGTCTCTCTGGCGCGCTTGCAGTCGGCTTTTATAGGCGGAGACGCCACGTGGTAGGCTTGGCCGGCGCGTTACGCGTGGCGTGATTGTGTGGCGGTCGAGGGACGCGTCACCCAGCCTTCACTGCGCCGCCT
Organism: Triticum dicoccoides; assembly: GCF_002162155.2. NCBI lineage: Eukaryota > Viridiplantae > Streptophyta > Magnoliopsida > Poales > Poaceae > Triticum > Triticum dicoccoides. The sequence continues at coordinate 563,606,751 of NC_041380.1, forward strand.
GTGAGGCATCAATGGAGGCTGACCGGCGCGGCAGCTTTGGCATTGATTCGCCGCGGGAAATGAGGCGATGAGGACGACGAAAGGGCGAGAAAAGAGTAGAGTCGCTGATGTGGCGGGCCCGCGGCTCTTCGCGCCAAAAATGATTCGCCCGGCGCCCCCGAGCGACCCCAGCGCGCCGGGTTTGGGTTGGATCCGCCGGCGCCAATTTTGACCCGAACCGGCGAAAACTGGATTCTTGGGGGCGCGACTGGACCGATTTTTTAATGTCGATGGACGAAAAAATGCCTGGGGGGTCTTCTTGGAGGCGCGGCTGAAGATGCCCTCACTCTATACATTATCAACTGCGGAGAAACGAAGACTATGCTCTGGTCTGAACCAAGCCGACAGGGACAGTATTGTTTGCAAAAGGAAAGGAAAAGAGAACGAGGTCAGTAACACTGACTAAGCCTTGGGTGATTAAATGCAAGTGCCAGTTGAACGATTGACCCGGGAAACGGGGCGAAAATTTCCACATGAGGCCCTTGATCTCGATCCAGCTAGATACTGTATCATTCTCTGGTTAAGAAAGTCGGCAGCGTCGACGAGGGAAACTGCCAGGAAATTAACACGAACATGGGATAAACACCGGTCTGCTGACACGATCGATATGCTCCACGGCCGTGTGGACCTTGTTGGATCGAGCTCAACGATGGATGGATCACGTCGGCCACTCCCTTATTTTACAGGCTTGTGGTATGCACATGTGGCGTCCGTGCGTGCACCGGGTTGCTGGTGGATCACTCGCCCGGCCGGTGTACTTTTCGACGGTGGTCGCTTGACGCCTATGCCAACCGTGGTCTGAGCCAGCAGGAATGCGCGTTTGGCTTCACTGGAATGGAAATGGTTGACCTATGATGAACTGATTTATATTATTATTATTTGTATATATAAGGGGAGGTCAAAGTTTTGGTGCGATCGACCGGGCAACACGTCGTCCGCCGTTATCTCTCGGTACTGGTGTTTTTGTTACATACAGAACGTATATCATTCAACACCATGTGCGTATGTTGTGAGCGTGAAGATAATCCGTCCATGGCGCCGGTCCGTTTTAAATCTGGTGCTCGCACAGTTTTGTGTGACTCCAGTCTTCATACATTCTTCTTTTTGTTGAACTAGGGGAATCAACAATGCTAGAGCATCTCTAACTGATCTCTTATCATCTTTTTTTTTTGCGGGAGAAACAGGCCCCCATTGATCCTTATTTGTCTAACACAATTTTTTGAGGAATTAAGTAAAAAAAATGGCTTCTCCTTTTCATTCTTAAGCGAAGAATCTCACTTCTCATGAAAATTTCTCCCCCCAAACAACTCCCTCTCGTCGTTGCCTCCTCTTCCTATCACCGCCATCCACTTTGCTGCTACCACCGCAGGCCCCGATTCCGGTGGGAATGGATCTGTAGGACACCTCCGTAACCCCAGCTCGAATTGACCAACGCATCGCCGGCCGCACGAAGGATGTGTCTCGGGACCAAAAAGTGGTGTGGGTCGCCGAGCCGTCAACAATGGCCGGCGACAAGGCCACGACAGCCGCATGACGACCGCCCGCCCTCCGCTTGGTCCGGCCGAAGGAAGGGAAGGCCCTCACCAAGACGACGACGACGATGACAGGGACGAAAAAGAAGAAGAAGAAGAAGAAGAAGAAGAAGAAGAAGAAGAACAAGAAGAAGAAGAAGAAGAAGAAGAAGAAGAAGAAGAAGTCATTTCCACCTCCGGCACATTCGGCTGTCGTAACCACGACCGAGGGACATGAAAACCAAGTGGGCGTATGGAAGAGGAGGCGAAATGAGGGTGGGGAACTGTTACTCAGCTAGCGGTTAGTCGAGTATATTTAAGAGTCACGGCCCCCGCGAGTGGTCAATCTACTAACAGTTTTTGACGTTCGGTTAATTCCTGGTTAGAGAATTAAAATTTGATTTATCCTTCTCTGACACTTTATTGGGGATCGGTTAGAGATGTCCTTGGCTCAAGTCCGAACCAAACCAACATGGACAGTCTTGTGTGCAAAAAAAGAAGAAGAGTAAATCGGCTCGCTTTTGTGCTTGTAATCGTCGATAGATGGTCTACGAAACCGGATGCAATTTTTATTATTTTTGGTATTGTTGTGATTGAAGATAAATAAATCAAAAGTTTTCCAAAAAATCGCTGACTAAGGTTTCGGTAATTAGATGCACAAGTGCCGATTGAAGGACTGACCGGAAACAGGCCGAAAAATTCCACATGAGGCTCTCGATTTCGACCCAGCTAGCCATTTATCATACTTGTTAAAAATTTCACCAACATCGACGAGAGAAACTGCCAGGAAATTAACATGAACATGGGATAAACACCAGTCATCTGATGAGACCGGACACGATCGATATGCTCCACGGCCATGTGGACTTTGGAGCTAGTTCACCAATCGACCACGTCGGCTACTCCCATAATTTATCGGCTCGTAGTAGGTACATGTGGCGTCCGTGTGTCGGTACGAGCACCTGACTTGACCAACTGCTGGTGCAACGCTCTGACTTGCTCGGCCGGTGTACTTTTCGACACTTGTAGCTTGATCTGGAGGATGAACCGAGGGCCAGGTGGACCACCACTTGATCTGGATCCAAGGTTTTTCTTCTTCTTTTTGAGCCTGAATCTAGATCCATGCTTTTTTTAACACAAATCTAGATCGGATTTGTTAGATAAGTGTGAGCCAATTTTTTTTCAAAAAGAGGGAACCACTAAGTGGTGGCTTAACGTTTTCTTTAAATTGTCTAAAATATATCTTGTTGACCATCAGTGAGATGTCTGGACGCGTGATGCCGCAGTGTGCCACTCATAGGCCTTGTTTGTTTCAGGCTTTCAGCTTTGGGAGACAGCTTCGGACAGGGAAAAGTTGAAACGGAAACACACAACTATTTCAAAGCAGTTGTTGAATCACAGCCCAAAGCTGACTCATGCTAACTTTAGCGTAACAGCCCAAAGCACATCTTGACGTACTTCACAGCCAAACATGTTTCCTTGTCACCTTGCCCTTGGTGTTTGGCCGTAATTATGTCATAACGGCCACCGCATCGACAACCTATCTCCCATTTCGCCCCCTCCTCCTAATGCAGGGCATTTTCACCAGCTCACAGTCATTTCCACAGCTGCATCGCCAAACAACTAACTTTCTCCGCAACAGCTTCCTCGGCACAACAGCTTGGCGAGCATAGCAATTTTACGGCTTGATTTTTCAAAGCTGCATCCCAAACAAACAGGGCCTTAGTGGCATTTCTAAGTTACTAAAACTGTTAGTGGCGTTCCTTAGCAGTGTTCCACTAGTGAATTAATGGCAAAAACTATTATATGTAGGATGACATTTTTTCCATGTTTTACATGACATTTTCTAATAAGAGCATAACATTTAAAAATATATTAGTAACATGGCATTTTAATATTAAGAGATGGCATTTTTAATATTGAGAGATGACATTTTTATATTAAGAGATGGCATTTTTATGTTTAAGAGATAGCATTTTTATATTAGGAGATGCCATTTTTTGTTTTTAGATGTCATTTTTTGTTCATTAAGAGATGGAATTTTTTAAAAAATATTAGTAACATGGCATTTAATATTAATAGATGGCATTTTTATATTTAAGAGATGGATTTTTATATTAGGAGATGACATTTTTTGTTTTTAGATGTTATTTTTTGTTCAACAGATGGCATTTTAAAAGATATTAGTAACATGGCATTTAATATTAAGAGATAACATTTTTATATTTAAGAGATGGCATTTTTATATTAGGAGATTTCTTTTTTGTTTTTAAATGTCATTTTTTGTTCAATAAGAGATGGCATTTTTAAAAACATTATTAGTAACATGGCATTTAATATGAAGAGATGACATTTTTATATTTAATATATGTCATTTTTTATATTTAGATAAGATTTTTTTTTTGTTTTTAGATGGCATTTTTGGTTCATTAAGAAATGGAATTTTTTATATTTAAGAGATGGCATTTTTTATATTAAGAGGTGACATTTTTTGTTCATTAAGAGCTGACATTTTTTATATTTAAGAGATGGCATTTTTTATATTTAAGAGATGGAATTTTTTATATTAAGAGATGGCATTTTTTGTTCATTGAGAGATGGCATTTCTTACATTTAAGACATGTCATTTTTTATATTAAGAGATGACATTTTCTGGTTTTTAGATTGCATTTTTATTCATTAAGAGATGGCATTTTTATTTATTAAGAAATGACATTTTAATTATTAAGAGATAACATTTTTATTTATTAAGAGATGACATTTTAATTATTAAGAGATGTCGTTTTTATTTTTTTAAGAGATAACATTTTTAATTATTAAGAGATGCCATTTTTATTTTTTAAGAGATGGCATTTTTGCTCATTAAGAGATGGTACTTTTTTTTTATCATGGCATGTTTTTCCTTTCTTTTGTTTATTAAGAGATGGCAATTTTTTCCTTTTTTTGCTTATTAAGAGAGCGCAGTCTTTTTTGTTCCTGACATTTTTATCCCGAGGATGGCAGTTTTAAAGTTTTTTAGCTTGGCATTTTTCATTTTTGTAGTTCATACAACCTTTTATAATCATACTCATTGTATTTTTATAAAATTAGAGAGATGCCATTTTTAATAGTCAACTTTATAGCCTACCTTACTATAGGATTGACTATAGTGAAATATTATAGATGACATTGGCAACTTTATATAGATCGACTGGCTATTCCTCTCAGCTTCCTCCTTGTTTCGTTGGGCCCAATGATGGCAACGCGTGCTCCCATGTTGATGTCTTGGAGTCCGCGTAGCTGAACCCGACGTCGATCTGGAGGAGTCGTGCCCCGCTCTTTGGCAGCTTCTTTGTTGGCCTTCGACGGCGCTTGACCTTTCACCTTCTCCCAAGCAGCCTTGCTCCAGGTTTTCCTCTCTGCTTGTATCCGCTACTCGTGCACCTCGGCCTTCTTGTGCACCTCCTTCCTCCTTTGCTTGTACCCGCTCTCAAAATCATGGAAGTTGCTAATTGGATTTCCAGAAAATTTGGTCATCTTTGTGAACTGAAACTCCATCGGTATAAGTTTGGCCATCTTTGCGAACTGAAACTCGATCGGTGTGGCTGCAGCAGTCCAAGTTCAGTGTCCAGATTCCGCACCAATTAAACAAGGGACATTAAACATTGCCTACGTTATCAATAACAAAGCCTTGTAAAAGCAAAATACTCTGCAGGTAATATAGTGTACCTGCCACGAGGTGCGAACTCAACTGACAGGCACAGCGCCCCTTTAAATTTAAATTCAGAAGCACCGGCCAGGTGTCTGGCACACGCACTGACACGTGCCGGCTGAACAATTGAACAATTTTTTTTAACAAAAGGCCTAAGCGTATCAAACAAATACCGCGTCAGATCTTCTCCAAAAGATTTACCGAAAGCACGCCCCCAGGCCGTTCTCCATTGCCATATCCTTCGTCTCGGATATGCTGGACTCATGGCACCAGGTCCCGTGTTCCAGCTTCTGAACCCAATCTGCGTAGTTCTTCATTCCTCTGGGCCTAGAGAACTTGACACCGTTGATGTAGCTTGCTGATCCAAGACCAAACACATACTCCCTCCGTTCCAAAATACTTGATTTTCATTTGTCCAAAAATGGATGTATCTATACTAAAACATGTTTAGATACATCTATATTTTGACAAATAGAAGGCATGTATTGTGAGACGGCGGAAGTAGAACGGCCTGTTTTGCCAGTATGTTACGTTGTGCTTGCACTCGTAACCAGGCTTGCAGTAGCTACTGATCTCGTAGTGTTGATATCCTGCTTTGGAAGAGCAAATACTCCGTACGCAGTTTCATACGCATCCAAAGGAGAGTTTGAAAATAGTCTGCCTCAGTCGGTTGCCAGGGAAAACAAATAAAGAGCGGTTTATGTAAGCTACGAACAGAAAGGTAAAACAGAAAATAAAAAGAGACTAAACTAAGTGGAGCGGTGTTTGAATTGTAAATCGTTTCGAGGGTTCCAGAGTCATCGCCACAAGCAAGTATGGATACGCACAACATATCTGAAAGTATAGTTCTAGAGTCGTATTGCTAATCCACTTGAATAAGATTATGTGTGGACGGAGGCAAGTAAAAATATGTGCATACATACAGCAACCACGTATCACGCGTGTTACTACCGTTGTTTCCCCGCGCCGGTTTTCGCAACGGTGATGAAGGGTTTTCCATTGAACACGGCATAAGCTTTAGGGTTCTTCGTTACTCTATTGCAATGATCAGGGAATGGGGGACATAAGTATCGTCACCACAAACCTCCGAAAACCAACCGTCACACCAATAGCAATTCCCTCAAATCCAGAATGACTAATGTTGAGTGATCAACATTCACAACACCATGAGAAAATCAACGCAACACATAAAAAGAGGATGACTGGATCGCTCATAGACATTAAGTTCAAATCATGCAAGGGTTCAACCATATCCTCAAGAACTAATGCACCTACTCAAACATGAAAGGAGTAAACATAGAAGGGAGAGGTGTGATACAAGCTGACACCGAGTCGGTGAAGGGGAAGTCAAGGCGGTGCCAATGGAGATGGCACACGCCCAAAGGCCGCTGCAGCGCGGTGGTGGAACCTCCATTTCCTTGTTCTTGTCTTGTCCCTTCTTCTATGGATGTGATCTTGGAACAACAATGGAGATGGAGGCCGTGTATATGCCGGCGGCTAGGGTTGGCGGTGTATATATAGGAGGCCTCCACAAGTCTCCCCCGTTGATATAGCTCCTCGACTTTGATCCGAGGGCTATAAATGAGCCAAATCCAATCTCAATACCTCCCTTGGTGGTCAAGGAAGTCGCGGAAACAAACGGGGTCGAACTCCACCAAGAACCGAGTCTGATCTGGGCAATTTTGTAGCTTTCTAGGCCTGGTACGACCGTGCATGATCGTACCTAGTGTCATCTTTTGCTCTAGACGGTTGTTTAGTAAAACGGTTGCCATTTGTTTATATGAACTCCAAGTTTGACATTCTTGGGCTCGTTGAATTTGCATGAATGACGTCGATGCATATGTAGTGTTGGATCTTTAATTTGAGCACTTTAAACAATATCTTTTGACACTTTAAAATGCCTATATCTGGTTCTTGGAAATCCTCAGTATGGATCTCAACCTTGGCATTGTCATCGTGCTTGGTGTAATCAGACGGTTTTGCACGCTGCAATCAGACGTCTGTGAGAAGGTGACCAGTCGAGGCTTTCACTGGTCAACCGGCGCCTTGTGCTGCCCACAAAATTATCTTTTTATAACCAAGTTTGACTGTACCCCCTATATGCTTAATATCACCATATCAAATAGAGCTATGCTCTAGTACCTTCCAGCAAAATATATAAATGTACTAAAAACAGTTTATACATGCTATAATACATGTCAAAGCGGCATAAATTAATTTTGAGGAATGTGATTCCATCTCTTTTAGTTTGTTTGGATCTGGAGCGATTTTAATTTAGTTACTGTAAACGCTTAAACTATGTTTCAACATCAAACATAATTTATATAAACACATACATTTATATATGAGCAAAAATATATTTGCGTTAAATAGAAGGAACACTATAGTTCAATAGTATCAACACAAACGGTAGGTGAATTTGCTAGAAACATTTTGAAACACATTGTTAATACTATCTCTATAACTAAATATAAGACATTTTCCAGTTCAGTTGAACTGCAAAACCATCTTATATTTAGTTATAGATGTAGTATCATATACTAATAGTTGTGCTAATACCAAAAGACGTTGCTCCCTCTAGTAAGAATATACAACTTCTAGGTTTAGAATAAAATTAGGAGCACGCGTAAATGTTCCATTAAATCATTTCGCAGCCTGTTTGTATTCAACTCGGACGCAATAAATATCAAACAAAATTTCTAAACTTAAGTCGGGCACACATATCAAATAGTGAAATTGATGAAAATAAATAGGTGATGTGTTCTAAAATAATTAAAGGACAAGCAATCAATGAAAAATAGCTGCTAATTAGTGAAGAAAAAAGTGTTGAACAAATATAAAAGTTTGTTATAAATAGGTGAGGACTTTCGATTCTCATCTCCGCGATGCACATATGGGTTCGCACACGAACACGTCATCGTGTACCCTCCACGCCAAGAATGATACATCGCAATTTATGTTGAAGGAGACTCAGCCGGAAGCGCAGCATGCAAGCAATCCGACGGGCACTTTTGTTGATCCGAAACCCCACACGCCCGGGACAGACTCTATCAAGGCACGCATGTAATGCCCTCGATGCGGCTATATCTCCCACGTGTCGAAGCACGATTTAGAGGCATAACCGCATTGAAAGCAATTTCGCAAGTGAGGTAATCTTCACACAACCCATGTAATACATAAGAGAAAGAGATACATAGTTAGCTTACAATCGTCACTTCACACAATACATAAATAAGTCATTACATTCATCCAAATACAATCAAGGTCCGACTACGAAACTAAAATAAAAGAAGACTACCCCAAAAGCTACACCGATCCCCGATCGTCCCAACTGGGCTCCACTACTGATCACTGAAACGAAAACAACACAATGAACGAGATCTTCATCGAGCTCCTCCTTGAGCTCGGTTGATTCACCTAGAGCGGTATCATCGGCACCTGCAAACTGGTTTTGGAAGTATCTGTGAGTCACGGGGACTCAGCAATCTCACACCCTCGCGATCAAGACTATTTAAGCTTATGGGTAGGGTAATAGGTATGAGGTGGAGCTACAGCAAGCGACTAGCATATATGGTGGCTAACATACGCAAATGAGAGCGAGAAGAGAAGGCAAAGCACGGTCGAGAAACTATGATCAAGAAGTGATCCAAAACTACTTACGTCAAGCATAACTCCAACACCGTGTTCACTTCCCGGACTCCGCCGAGAAGAGACCATCACGGCTACACACGCGGCTGATGCATTTTAATTAAGTTAAGTTTCAGGTTTTCTACAACCAGACATTAACAAATTCCCATCTGCCCATAACCACGTGCACGACTTTCGAAAGTTCAAATCCCTGCAGGGGAGTCCCAACTTAGCCCATCACAAGCTCTCACGGTCAACGAAGGATATTCCTTCTCCCAAGACAATCCAATCAGACTCGTCATCCCGGTTACAAGACATCCTCGACAATGGTAAAAAAAGTCCAGCAACACCACCCGTATGTGCCGACAAATCCCGATAGGAGCTGCACATATCTCGTTCTCAGGGCACACCGGATAAGCAATCCGTACAACTAAAACCAGCCCTCGAGTTTCCCCGAGGTGGCGCTGCAAGGGGCTCTAGT
>NC_041380.1:563616477-563623852 GCF_002162155.2 Triticum dicoccoides
TAGGTGGCGAATGGTAAAAGCAAAGTTGGGCATTGCTGGAGGAGTTTTATTCAAGGCGAACTGTCAAGGGGTTCCCATTATAACCCAACCGTGTAACGAACGCAAAATCCGGGAACATAACACCGGTATGACGGAAACTAGGGCGGCAAGAGTGGAACAAAACACCAGGCATAAGGACGAGCCTTCCACCCTTTACCAAGTATATAGATGCATTAATTAAATAAGAGATATTGTGATATCCCAACAAAATAACCATGTTCCAAACATGGAACAAGCTCCAATCTTCACCTGCAACTAACAATGCTATAAGAGGGGATGAGCAAAGCGGTAACATAGCCAAACAATGGTTTGCTAGGACAAGATGGGTTAGAGGCTTGGCTTAACAATATGAGAGGTATGATATAGCAAGTGGTAGGTATCGTAGCATAGGCATAGCAAAAGAGCGAGCATCTAGCAAGCAAAGATAGAAATGATTTCGAGGGTATGGTCATCTTGCCTGCAAAGTTCTCTGAGTTGACTTGATCCTTGTAAGCCTACTCAACGGTCTCCTCGTTCACGTACTCGTCTCCCGGCTCTACCCAAGAAAGAACAACAAATAAAAAGGAACACAATCAACCACGTGCAATGCTCAAGCAACATGATGCAAACATGGTATGATATGCGGGATGCGATATGTGATGCATATGCATGATTTGGAAAGGAATGGTTGAAACCGGTCTCAACTTGGAAATCCAAGAGTGTCACTGGAAAGGGGAGTTGATGTCGGTCAAAATCGATATAAAGATCACCGGAATCGGATGCGCGGTTTGGAAATGGCAAGCAAAACAAATATGACACCGGTCTGCGATAATCAGCACGAGACTATCTAAATGCATCAAGAACAACCTTCTACAGCACTCCAACATGACAACAAAATACATGGCAGGGATCCACTCATGATGCTTGACAAAAGATGAACACTGAGCTACGGCTAATTCACTCAATAACAAGCTCAAACAAGCATGGAAAAAGTGCAAAAGATAACAGGTTTCAGACTTAGTGAAATACTGGAGCATAGCAAAACAGATATTAAGTAGGCATGTTTACGAGCTCGATGCACTCAGTACGAGGCATTTCATGACAAACTAAGCATGCACCCAGCAAATAGACGTGGCATAGAAGCTAGACATGGCAAGAACAACAACATAGCATGCATGGATCAACAACAACAAGGTCGGCAAAATTGCTAAACATGTTAACAATCTGCTAGGAATCATTTTATAGCAAAAGTAGAGCTCGATTGACTCAAGCTAGGGTGCTCCATAATCGCAAACAAAGACATGGATGGATATAGCACAACATTATCTACAAAACATCCTTACTGATCATGCTCAAAAGAGGCACGAATCACTAGAAAACAATATGAACATAAGGCATAAAAATAATGACAGGGCAAGGACTTAGTGAAATTCTAAGTCCCTGAAATCAGCATCATTGAGTAAGCTATTTTTCATGCTTGTGCTAGTCACCACAAAGATCACAAAAAATACATGGCATACACCCCTGTAAAGATGGCATGGCATTCTTCAAAACACATGTAGAGCTCAGGATCATAGCATGCACACATTAATCATGGCAAAAATGACAAAAGTGCATTTGATGAAACAGATCTGAAACTATCATCACATAGCCCTCTTCCAACAGCATTTCGGGCATCCAGATGAGCTCAAATGAAAATGATTCCATGAGATGAAATGATGTACTCGTCGAGATGAATATTTTGATATGCTACACACACGAATCGGAGCCACGATGAGGAAGTTATGATACGTCAAAGTATGCAAAAAAAATAACTGGAGAGGGGAAAAAGTCAACCGAGTTCGTTTTCAGATCTAGGGTTCCTCCGCGGGCACGCAGTCGGAGGTCTCCGGCGAGGTCGCAGCGACTCCGGCGAGGAAGAAGAGGCGTCGGGGAGGCGAGGGAGAGGCAGATCCGGCCTCTCCCGACTGGATCCGACGACGGTGGGGCGGCTTCGGCCACCGCGGTGGTCATGGAGGCGCGGGGGCTCGCGGGGCTGGCCGGCGGCGAGCTCCGGCCGGCGAGCCGGGCGCGAGGCGGCGGAGGAAGCGCCCTGGCGGAGGAGGCGGCGAGGAGGGTGGCGCGGCTGCGAGGCGCCTCGGGCGCGGGAGACAGACGGCGGCGGCTGCGGGCTCGCACGGGCCCGCGATGGGCCTGGCGGGCCGCGGCGGCGGGCGGTGGCGGAGTGCCATGTGGTGAGGCCGGATTGGCTGCGGGCGGCGGCGCTGAGGAGCGGACATGTCCGGCGGTGACGGAGACACGTCCAGTGGTGCGAGGTAGATGAAGACTAGGGTTAGGATGGAAGGAGATTCGGAATTTCGGGGAGGGGATCTATTTATAGAGGTAGAGAGAGCTAGGAGAGTCCAAATGAGGTGTGGTTTGCGGCCACGCGATCGTGATCGAACGGCCTAGGTGATGGGAGAGGTTTAGGTGGGTCTTGGGCCACTTTGGAGGGGTGTTGGGCTGCAACACACACAGGACCTTTTCGGTCCCTCGGTTAACCGTTGGAGTATCAAACGAAGTCCAAATGGCATGAAACTTGACAGGCGGTCTACCGATAGTAAACCAAGGCCGCATGGCAAGTCTCGGTCCAATTCGAGAATGTTTAACACCCGCACCCGAAAAGAGGTAGAAAGGGACACCGGAGGACATAGGAGCGCCGAAATGCAAAACGGACAACAGGGAAAATGCTCGGATGCATGAGACGAACACATATGCAAATGAAATGCACATGATGACATGATATGACATGCATGACACGCAAGCAATGACAAGACAACAACAACGAATAACTGGAAGACACCTGGCACATCGGTCTCGGGGCGTTACAACACTCCACCACTACGAGAGGATCTCGTCCCGAGATCTAGAATGGCACTGGAGGAAAAACTGAAGAGAAAGAGAAGAGGTAAAACTAAGTTGCTTCTTTGACAAACGAGTGAAAACAAATAACCTTGAGATGTTGAACAAATTGAAAGAAATAAAAAACAATGAAGATGAACAAAGTTGCATACACTCTGTTAAACAAGTGGAACAAGGAACATTACTAGAGCCTTGTAGGTTGAAAGACATAGAAAAGGGTTGCAATGGACAAGAAGTACATGCAAGCACTCCGGTAGAAATGATATGTACAAGGAACGATAAGGATCAATTACGACAATACTCCGGTTAAACAAGATAGAGAAGGAATAAGAATGATATAAGTAGGACAACACTCCGACTGTAAATGAAAGGAACTGAACATGATCTTGACAAAACAAGGTGATGGGTCGAAGAGAGCAACATCACAATGCCTCCGGAATAAATGTAAGAATGGAATCAAAAGAACGGAGGAGAAAACAACCTCTTGAGAGAGCACGCTTACAAGAAATGAACTTGGGTCATAGATAATCATCACAAAGAGCGACATTCCCAACGGGAGGCTTTAAGTGAACACTATAGCAAGATAACTCAAATGAAAGAGATTGATGGATTTAAAATATCTTATTCTTGATAACTTGTGAATCATGAAGCACGAAGGGAAAATATCAAGAATGACATAACACCACCTCACAATATATGCGTGAAAGAATTGCACTCCGGATTGCAAGAAGGAGAAAACTTGAGCTCCTCTGAAAAGAATGTTGATGAACACTTTGAGAAGGAATTAAATCATTGATGAACCATCATGTAGAACCTTCATGAAGAACTCCGGTAAACAAAAGAATGATCAAACGAAAGGAAATAGAAGTTGAAAACACAAGGTGAATCCTTGTACCGATTTAAATGAATCTCCGTGGTGATATAATTGAAAGAGGTTGGAACTCCGGAAAAAGAAAAGATGAATAATTGAGATCAAGAATTTTTAATGAACCTCCGGAATAAGGAATTAATCAATTGGATGAAACAAGAATAAGAATTACATTATGCTTATCCTTCATCAAATAAATTGATAACAAAATGGATTTGGTACACTACTTATTCTCGTAGAAAGGATTAAGAGTGATATAGCATAAACTTAAGAAGGTCTTCAACGATCCACCGGAAGGAATGAAATAACGAATAAATTGATATGGTAAAGAAGGAAGAGAAGTCTTGAACGAACCACCGTAAGAATTGAACAATGAATGAAGTAAAAGGATGAATCACCGGTAAGAATTAGCAAATGAATGAACATACTTGAGACAATCTAGATACATGAGAACGAAGGGATCACGGATTGATTAGAGATCACTTGAACGATGCACCGGTAAGATTGGAGAATGATAACTGACAGCTGAGAATGAATAAACCTGAATTGATGGACTCCGGATAACAAACTGAGAAGACTCATGAATTGCTCCGGATAGGTGAAAAGAATTCCCACAATCGAAAATAATTATGAGAGGATGGCAACAAACTAGAATCACGAATCTTGAAGAGAATGGAGCAAGATTAAAGAGAAACTCTTCTTCGCTCTTCAAAATCCGAGAATGACGACGAGAAACACCACCATGAATTATTTAGACACTCCGGAAGAATCAAAACGAAGAGGTTGAGCCAATGATGAAAAGATGTTGACAGATCTTGGAGAAGACATTTGACTGATGATAATTAATTCTTATGTCAAACTTTAAAAGATTTGAGAATAGCTCCGGTAAAATTAGAAGAGTCAGGTAAGATCCTGGAAAAAGACCTATGGGTTAGGGCCCACTCAAAAGAAACACCGTCGAAAATATTACTTGAAAAGAGAGATTGCACTGGTTGAATTAAAAGTCCTGAATGAGATAACATCCTTGAAATAGGTTGAACGGATCTTGAATGACAAGACAAGCCTATTGAGATATCTTGAGCACTCCGGAACAAATGAATAGCGAGAAGTGAATTATTATGAGGTGCACCGGCATAAGAAAAGCATTGAAACGAGGAAAAGATATGATCGACAAAGCTTGAATTGAATCCACTGGAGAAGAAAAAGGAATGAGGAATGACGAACTAGAAGAGCATCTTCATGTGAACCACCGGGTAGAACATTGAAATAAAAGAATGAAGAGACTTCACAAGAATAAAAGGATGCTTGATTAAGAAATCCGAGTCCTTGAAGAAACAAGGGTGGGTGGGCGGCAAAACAAAGACGACTTGGAATGGATGAAATGAACGCCATTGAGAAGACTTGAGTCGATCTTGCGGATGTGACAAATGATCGGATCCACTTGAAGAGAGACACACCGGTTGAAAAGGATTGACATGACAATCTCGATTATCATGAAGGATTGGTATTCACATAGAAATATGAGAACACAATTTGGGAAAAGTATGGAATCAACGCTTGACATTGAAGCAACTCGAATACCAGCACTCAAAACAAAGGATTGGCTTGCAGAATAAGTCGGAACAAACATATGATAGAAATTTCATCCGAAGTTTTCGTGGTGGGGCCTACACGGGCTCGATCGTACAACACCATCATGTACAAGGCAGTGCACATGACATACGAAGCGTCCCCGATTCAGCATAGCCAAGGACTCTTTAAGACACAATGAGACCACTGTAAAACCAAACCGTGGATAGGCGGACCACTAGACGTCGAACCCCAATTTCATATCATACATCTGTCGGAAAGATATCCTAGGAGCTACTTGAATTCCCACTTATAAACTCCCGAAATTTTCCGGTTATGCAATCAGGGGTTGGGGATACAGGGGAAGCATAATATATCACCCAAAACTAGCAAATCCTAGATCCAGCTGTATCTATCCTTCAACACATAACCAAGAAACCTTCAGAAATCGTTTACCTCAACCTTCGAAAAGCATCCGTTATACGAGTTATGGTGATACTCCCGAACTCCCGCCCCAGTACTGGGTGGCATCGAAGTTATCTCACCAACAACTGCATAAAAGAGATTTTCGATGTCGGCGAAACTCAGCTATTCCAGAACTGCAATGATAAAATTGTGACGATAACACCTCGGAGCTCAAGTCCCCGGGACACTGCCACAACCCCTAAATGTCAGGAGGCACCAAGAACAATGTTCTCGTCACAAAACCATCGGAATGATTCCAAGATACCCGCATGATCCTAAATTTTTTTAGTGAAATTTGAGAAGAGAAGAGTCAAAACTCTACGCCAGGATGCCTCACCAGAGCGACGAAGGGACCAGGAGTAAAAAGAATCCTACTCTCCGATATATATAATTCCTAAATGACTCAAAACATTTTTCTAGACTCAACAACGCCAATGATTCGATCAAGCAGGGGGCTCCTAAGGTCGGGGAAGGCTCTGATTACCAACTTGTAACGCCCTCGATGCGGCTATATCTCCCACGTGTCGAAGCACGACTTAGAGGCATAACCGCATTGAAAGCAATGTCGCAAGTGAGGTAATCTTCACACAACCCATGTAATACATAAGGGAAAGAGATACATAGTTGGCTTATAATCGTCACTTCACACAATACATAAATAAGTCATTACATTCATCCAAATACAATCAAGGTCCGACTACGGAACCAAAATAAAAGAAGACTACCCCAAAAGCTACACCGATCCCCGATCGTCCCAACTGGGCTCCACTACTGATCACTGAAACGAAAACAACACAATGAACGAGATCTTCATCGAGCTCCTCCTTGAGCTCGGTTGATTCACCTGGAACGGTATCATCAGCACCTGCAAACTGGTTTTGGAAGTATCTATGAGTCACGGGGACTCAGCAATCTCACACCCTCGCGATCAAGACTATTTAAGCTTATGGGTAGGGTAATAGGTATGAGGTGGAGCTGCAGCAAGCGACTAGCATATATGGTGGCTAACATACGCAAATCAGAGCGAGAAGAGAAGGCAAAGCACGGTCGAGAAACTATGATCAAGAAGTGATCCAAGACTACTTACGTCAAGCATAACTCCAACACTGTGTTCACTTCCCGGACCCCGCCGAGAAGAGACCATCACGGCTACACACGCGGCTGATGCATTTTAATTAAGTTAAGTTTCAGGTTTTCTATAACCAGACATTAACAAATTCCCATCTGCCCATAACCGCGGGCACGGCTTTCGAAAGTTCAAATCCCTGCAGGGAAGTCCCAACTTAGTCCATCACAAGCTCTCACGGTCAACGAAGGATATTCCTTCTCTCAAGACAATCCGATCAGACTCGGCATCCCGGTTACAAGACATCCTCGACAATGGTAAAACAAGTCCAGCAACACCACCCGAATGTGCCGACAAATCCCGATAGGAGCTGCACATATCTCGTTCTCAGGGCACACCGGATAAGCAATCCGTACAACTAAAACCAGCCCTCGAGTTTCCCCGAGGTGGCGCTGCAAGGGGCTCTAGTTTGGACTAACACTCAGAGG
>NC_041380.1:563624309-563669932 GCF_002162155.2 Triticum dicoccoides
AACCCAAGGGAAAAAGAGGCTAGGTGGCGAATGGTAAAACCAAAGTTGGGCATTGTTGGAGGAGTTTTATTCAAGGCGAACTGTCAAGGGGTTCCCATTATAACCCAACCATGTAACGAACGCAAAATCCGGGAACATAACACCGGTATGACGGAAAATAGGGCGGCAAGAGTGGAACGAAACACCAGGCATAAGGACGAGCCTTCTACCCTTTACCAAGTATATAGATGCATTAATTAAATAAGAGATATTGTGATATCCCAACAAAATAACCATGTTCCAAACATGGAACAAGCTCCAATCTTCACCTGCAACTAACAACGCTATAAGAGGGGATGAGCAAAGCGGTAACATAGCCAAACAACGGTTTGCTAGGACAAGATGGGTTAGAGGCTTGGCTTAACAATATGAGAGGTATGATATAGCAAGTGGTAGGTATCGTAGCATAGGCATAGCAAAAGAGCGAGCATCTAGCAAGCAAAGATAGAAATGATTTCGAGGGTATGGTCATCTTGCCTGCAAAGTTCTCTGAGTTGACTTGATCCTTGTAAGCCTACTCAACGGGCTCCTCGTTCACGTACTCGTCTCCCGGCTCTACCCAAGAAAGAACAACAAATAAAAAGGAACACAATCAACCACGTGCAATGCTCAAGCAACATGATGCAAACATGGTATGATATGCGGGATGCGATATGTGATGCATATGCATGATTTGGAAAGGAATGATTGAACCCGGCCTCAACTTGGAAATCCAAGAGTGCCACTGGAAAGGGGAGTTGATGTCGGTCAAAATCGATATAAAGATCACCGGAATCGGATGCACAGTTTGGAAATGGCAAGCAAAACAAATATGGCACCGGTCTGCAATAATTAGCACGAGACTATCTAAATGCATCAAGAACAACCTGCTACAGCACTCCAACATGACAACAAAATACATGGCAGGGATCCACTCATGATGCTTGACAAAAGATGAACACTGAGCTACGGCTAATTCACTCAATAACAAGCTCAAACAAGCATGGAAAAAGTGCAAAAGATAACAGGTTTCAGACTTAGTGAAATACTGGAGCATAGCAAAACAGATATCAAGTAGGCATGTTTACGAGCTCGATGCACTCACTACGAGGCATTGCATGACAAACTAAGCATACACCCAGCAAATAGACATGGCATAGAAGCTAGACATGGCAAGAACAACAACATAGCATGCATGGATCAACAACAACAAGCTCGGCAAAATTGCTAAACATGTTAACAATCTGCCAGGAATCATTTTATAGCAAAAGTAGAGCTCGATTGACTCAAGCTAGGGTGCTCCATAATTGCAAACAAAGACATGGATGGATATAGCACAACATTATCTACAAAAAATCCTTACTGATCATGGACAAAAGAGGCACAGATCACTAGGAAAAAACATGAACATAAGACATAAAAATAATGACAGGGCAAGGACTTGGTGAAATTCTAAGTCCCTGAAATCAGCATCATTGAGTAAGCTACTTTTCATGCTTGTGCTAGTCACCACAAAGATCACAAAAAATACATGGCATACACCCCTGTAAAGATGGCATGGCATTCTTCAAAACACATGTAGAGCTCAGGATCATAGCATGCACACATTAATCATGACAAAAATGACAAAAGTGCATTTGATGAAACAGATCTGAAACTATCATCACATAGCCCTCTTCCAACAGCATTTCGGGCATCTAGATGAGCTCAAATGAAAATGATTCAATGAGGTGAAATGATGTACTCGTCGAGACGAACATTTTGATATGCTACACGCACGAATCGGAGCCACGATGAGGAAGTTATGATGCGTCAAAGTATGCAAAAAAATAACTGGAGAGGGGGAAAGTCAACCGAGTTCGTTTTCAGATTTAGGGTTCCTCCACGGGCACGCAGTCCGAGGTCTCCGGCGAGGTCCCAGCGGCTCCGGCGAGGAAGAAGAGGCGTCAGGGAGGCGAGGGAGAGGCAGATCCGGCCTCTCCCGACCGGATCCGGCGGCGGTGGGGCGGCTCCGGCCACCGCGGTGGTCAAGGAGGCGTGGGGGCTCGCGGGGCTGGCCGGCGGCGAGCTCCGGCCGGCGAGCTGGGCGCGAGGCGGCGGAGGCAGCGCCCTGGCGGCGGAGCAGCGAGGAGGGTGGCGCGGCGGGCGCGGGAGACAAGCGGCGGCGGCTGCGGGCTCGCGCGGGCCCACGATGGGCCTGGCGGGCCGCAGCGGCGGGCGGTGGCGGAGTGCCACGTGGTGAGGCTGGATTGGCTACGGGCGGCGGTGTTGAGGAGCGGACATGTCCGGCGGCGACGGAGACACGTCCGGTGGTGCGAGGTAGATGAAGACTAGGGTTAGGGTGGAAGGAGATCCGAAATTTCAGGGAGGGGATCTATTTATAGAGGTAGAGGGAGCTAGGAGAGTCCAAATGAGGTGCGGTTTGCGGCCACGTGATCATGATAGAACGGCCTAGGTGATGGGAGAGGTTTAGGTGGGTCTTGGGCCACTTTGGAGGGGTGTTGGGCTGCAACACACACAAGGCCTTTTCGGTCCCTCGGTTAACCGTTGGAGTATCAAACGAAGTTCAAATGGCACGAAACTTGACAGGTGGTCTACCGGTTGTAAACCAAGGCCGCATGACAAGTCTCGGTCCAATCCGAGAACGTTTAACACCCGGACCCGAAAAGAGGTAGAAAGGGACACCGAAGGACATAGGAGCGCCGGAATGCAAAACGAACAATGGGGAAAATGCTCGGATGCATGAGACGAACACGTATGCAAATGAAATGCACATGATGATATGATATGACATCCATGACACACAAACAATGACAAGACAACAACAACGAATAACTGGAAGACACCTGGCACATCGGTCTCGGGGCGTTACAACACAACTGCTATGGGCTGCCCTAGGTTGACCTAATCACCCCTAGGGCCTCGTCAGTCGCTGCAATCGAAAATGGAGAAGAACGACAGACAAGAAAGAAGATAAACGAGGGAGAGATAAACATGTTGGGGAACGTAGTAATTTCAAAAAAATTCCTACGCACACGCAAGATCATGGTGATGAATAGCAACTAGAGGGGAGAGTGTTGTCCACGTACCCTTGTAGACCGAAAGCGGAAGCGTTAGCACAACGCGGTTGATGTATCGTACGTATTTACGATCCGACCAATCAAGTACCGAACGTACGGCACCTCCGAGTTCAGCAGACGTTCAGCCCGATGACGTCCCTCAAACTCCGATCCAGCCGAGTGTTGAGGGAGAGTTTGTCAGCACGACATCATGGTGACGATGATGATGTTCTACTGACGTGGGGCTTCGCCTAAGCACCGCTACAGTATTACTGAGGTGGACTATGGTGGAGGGGGGCACCACACACGGCTAAAAGATCAAATGATCAATTGTTGTGTCTCTAGGGTGCCCCCTGCCCCTGTATATAAAGGAGAAAGGGGGGGTGCGGCCGGCTAGGAGAGAGGGCGCGCAAGAGGAGTCCTACTCCCACTGGGAGTAGGACTCCCCCCTTTCCTAGTTGGATTAGTACTTGGGAGGGGGAAAGAGGAGGGAGAGAGGAAGGAAGGGGGCGCCGCCCCCCTCTCCTTGTCCTATTCGGACTAGGGGGGAGGGGCGGGCGGCCCAGCCCTGGCCGCCTCTCCTCTTCTCCGTAAAGGCCCACTAAGGCCCATTAACCTCCCGGGGGGGTCCGGTAACCTCCCGGTACTCCGGTAAAATCCCGATTTCACTCGGAACACTTCCGATATCCAAACATAGGCTTTCAATATATCAATCTTCATGTCTCGACCATTTCGAGACTCCTAGTCATGTCTGTGATCACATCCGGGACTCCGAACAACCTTAGGTACATCAAAACATATAAACTTATAATATAACTGTCATCGAAACATTAAGCGTGCGAACCCTACGGGTTCGAGAACTATGTAGACATGACCGAGACACGTCTCCGGTCAATAACCAATAGCGGAACCTGGATGCTCATATTGGTTCCCACATATTCTATGAAGCTCTTTATCGGTCAGACCGCATAACAACATACATTGTTCCCTTTGTCATCGGTATGTTACTTGCCCGAGATTCGATCGTCGGTATCTCAATACCTAGTTTCAATCTCGTTACCGGCAAGTCTCTTTACTCGTTCCGTAATACTTCATCCCACAACTAACTCATTAGTTGCAATGCTTGCAAGGCATAAGTTATGTGCATTACCGAGAGGGACAAGAGATACCTCTCCGACAATCAGAGTGACAAATCCTAATCTCAAAATACGCCAACCCAACAAGTACCTTCGGAGACACCTGTAAAACACCTTTATAATCACCCAGTTACGTTGTGAAGTTTGGTAGCACACAAAGTGTTCCTCCAGTAAACGGGAGTTGCACAATCTCATAGTCATAGGAACATGTATAAGTCATGAAGAAAGTAGTAACAACATACTAAACGATCGTGTGCTAAGCTAACGGAATGGGTCAAGTCAGTCACATCATTCTCCTAATGATGTGATCTCATTAATCAAATGACAACTCTTTGTCTATGGTTAGGAACCTTAACCATCTCTGATCAATGAGCTAGTCAAGTAGAGGCATACTAGTGACATACTGTTTGTCTATGTATTCACACATGTATTATGTTTCCGGTTAATACTATTCTAGCATGAATAATAAACATTTATCATGATATAAGGAAATAAATAATAACTTTATTATTGCCTCTAGGGCATATTTCCTTCAGTCTCCCACTTGCACTAGTGTCAATAATCTAGATTACACAGTAATGATTCTAACACCCATGGAGCCTTGGTGCTGATCATGTTTTTCTTGTGAAAGAGGCTTAGTCAACGGGTCTGCAACATTCAGATCTGTATGTATCTTGCAAATTTCTATGTCTCCCACCTGGACTAAATCCCGGATGGAATTGAAGCGTCTCTTGATATGCTTGGTTCTCTTGTGAAATCTGGATTCCTTCGCCAAGGCAATTGCACCAGTATTGTCACAAAAGATTTTCATTGGACCCGATGCACTAGGTATGACACCTAGATCGGATATGAACTCCTTCATCCAGACTCCTTCATTTGCTGCTTCCGAAGCAGCTATGTACTCCGCTTCACACGTAGATCCCGCCACGATGCTTTGTTTAGAATTGCACCAACTGACAGCTCCACCGTTCAATGTAAACACGTATCTGGTTTGCAATTTGGAATCGTCCGGATTAGTGTCAAAGCTTGCATCAACGTAACCATTTACGATGAGTTCTTTGTCACCTCCATAAACGAGAAACATATCCTTAGTCCTTTTCAGGTATTTCAGGATGTTCTTGACCGCTGTCCAGTGATCCACTCCTGGATTACTTTAGTACCTCCCTGCTAGACTTATAGCAAGGCACACATTAGGTTTGGTACACAGCATTGCATACATGATAGAGCCTATGGCTGAAGCATAGGGAATATCTTTCATTTTCTCTCTATCTTCTGCAGTGGTCGGGCATTGAGTCTTACTCAACTTCACACCTTGTAACACAGGCAAGAACCCTTTCTTTGCTTGATCCATTTTGAACTTCTTCAAAACTTTGTCAAGGTATGTGCTTTGTGAAAGTCCAATTAAGCGTTTTGATCTATCTCTATAGACCTTGATGCCCAATATATAAGCAGCTTCACCGAGGTCTTTCATTGAAAAACTCTTATTCAAGTATCCCTTTATGCTAACCAGAAATTCTATATCATTTCCAATCAACAATATGTCATCCACATATAGTATTATAAATTCTACAGAGCTCCCACTCACTTTCTTGTAAATACAAGCTTCTCCAAAAGTCTGTACAAAACCAAATGCTTTGATCACACTATCAAAACGTTTATTCCAACTCCGAGAGGCTTGCACCAGTCCATAAATGGATCACTGGAGCTTGCACACTTTGTTAGCTCCCTTTGGATCGACAAAACCTTCCGGTTGCATCATATACAACTCTTCTTCCAGAAATCCAATCAGGAATGCAGTTTTGACATCCATTTGCCAAATTTCATAATCATAAAATGCGGCAATTGCTAACATGATTCGGACAGACTTAAGCATCGCTACGGGTGAGAAGGTCTCATCGTAGTCAATCCCTTGAACTTGTTGAAAACCTTTTGCAACAAGTCGAGCTTTATAGACAGTAACATTACCGTCAGCGCCAGTCTTCTTCTTGAAGATCCATTTATTCTCAATTGCTTGCCGATCTCCGGGCAAGTCAACCAAAGTCCACACTTTGTTCTCATACATGGATCCCATCTCAGATTTCATGGCCTCAAGCCATTTTGCGGAATCTGGGCTCACCATCGCTTCTTCATAGTTCGTAGGTTCGTCATGGTCTAGTAACATAACTTCCAGAACAGGATTACCGTACCACTCTAGTGCGGATCTTACTCTGGTTGACCTACGAGGTTCAGTAACAACTTGATCTAAAGTTTCATGATCATCATCATTAACTTCCTCACTAATTGGTGTAGGTGTCGCAGAAACCGGTTTCTGTGATGAACTACTTTCCAATAAGGAAGCAGGTACAGTTACCTCATCAAGTTCTACTTTCCTCCCACTCACTTCTTTCGAGAGAAACTCCTTCTCTAGAAAAACTCTGAATTTAGCAACAAAAGTCTTGCCTTCGGATCTGTGATAGAAGGTGTACCCAACAGTCTCCTTTGGGTATCCTATGAAGACACATGTCTACGATTTGGGTTCGAGCTTATCAGGTTGAAGCATTTTCACATAAGCATCACAGCCCCAAACTTTCAAAAACGACAACTTTGGTTTCTTACCAAACCACAGTTCATAAGGCGTCGTCTCAACGGATTTCGATGGTGCCATATTTAACGTGAATGCGGCCGTCTCTAAAGCATAACCCCAAAATGATAGCGGTAAATCAGTAAGAGACATCATAGATCGCACCATATCTAGTAAAGTACGATTACGACGTTCAGACACACCATTACGCTGTGGTGTTCCGGGTGGCGTGAGTTGCGAAACTATTCCGCATTGTTTGAAATGAAGACCAAACTCATAAATCAAATATTCTCCTCCACGATCAGATCGTAGGAACTTTATTTTCTTGTTACGATGATTTTCAATTTCACTCTGAAATTCTTTGAACTTTTCAAACGTTTCAGACTTATGTTTCATTAAGTAGATATACCCATATCTGCTTAAATCATCTGTGAAGGTGAGAAAATAACGATATCCGCCACGAGCCTCAACATCCATTGGACCACATACATATGTATGTATGATCTCTAACAAATCTGTTGCTCCCTCCATAGTACCGGAGAACGGCGTTTTAGTCATCTTGCCCATGAGGCATGGTTCACAAGTACCAAGTGATTCATAATCAAGTGGTTCCAACAGTCCATCAGTATGGAGTTTCTTCATGCGTTTTACATCGATATGACCTAAACAGCAGTGCCACAAATAAGTTGCACTATCATTATCAACTCTGCATCTTTTGGCTTCAATATTATGAATATGTGTATCACTACTATCGAAATTCAACAAAAATAGACCATTCTTGAAGTGTGCATGACCATAAAAGATATTACTCATATAAATAGAACAACCATTATTCTCTTATTTAAATGAATAACCGTCACGCATCAAACAAGATCCAGATATAATGTTCATGCTCAACACTGGCACCAAATAAGAATTATTTAGGTCTAATACTAATCCCGAAGGTAGATGTAGAGGTAGCGTGCCGACCGCGATCACATCGACTTTGGAACCATTTCCCACGCGCATCGTCACCTCGTCCTTAGCCAATCTTCGCTTAATCTGTAGCCCCTGTTTCGAGTTGCAAATATTAGCAACAGAACCAGTATCAAATACCCAGGTGCTACTGCGAGCATTAGTAAGGTACACATCAATAACATGTATATCACATATACCTTTGTTCACCTTGCCATCCTTCTTATCCGCCAAATACTTGGGGCAGTTCCGCTTCCAGTGACCACTCTGCTTGCAGTAGAAGCACTCAGTCTCAGGCTTAGGTCCAGACTTGGGTTTCTTCTCCTGAGCAGCAATTTGCTTGCTATTCTTTTTGAAGTTCCCCTTCTTCTTCCCTTTGCCCTTTTTCTTGAAAATGGTGGTCTTATTGACCATCAATACTTGATGCTCCTTCTTGATTTCTACCTCAACTGCCTTTAGCATTGCGAAGAGCTCGGGAATTGTTTTATCCACCCCTTGCATATTATAGTTCATCACGAAGCTCTTGTAGCTTGGTGGCAGTGATTGGAGAATTCTGTCAATGATGCTATCATCCGGAAGATTAACTCCCAGTTGAATCAAGTGATTGCAGTACCCAGACATCTTGAGTATATGCTCACTGATAGAACTATCCTCCTCCATCCTGCAGCTGTAGAACTTATTGGAGACTTCATATCTCTCAATCCGGGCATTCTTTTGAAATATTAACTTCAACTCCTGGAACATCTCATATGCTCCATGACGTTCAAAACGTCGTTGAAGTCCCGGTTCTAAGCCGTAAAGCATGGCACACTGAACTATCGAGTAGTCATCAACACGTGACTGCCAGGCATTCACAATGTCTGTAGTTGCTGGTGCAGGTGGTACACCTAGCGGTGCTTCCAAGACGTAACTTTTCTATGCAGCAATGAGGATAATCCTCAAGTTACGGACCCAGTCCGTGTAATTTCTACCATCATCTTTCAACTTTGCTTTCTCAAGGAACGCATTAAAATTCAACGGAACAACAGCATGGGCCATCTATCTACAATCAACATAGACAAGCAAGATACTATCAGGTACTAAGTTCATGTTAAATTTAAGTTCAATTAATCATATTACTTAAGAACTCCCACTTAGATAGACATCCCTCTAATCCCCTAAGTGATCACGTGATCCATATCAACTAAACCATGTCTGATCATCACGTGAGATGGAGTAGTTTCAACGGTGAACATCACTATGTTGATCATATCTACTATATGATTCACGCTCGACCTTTTGGTCTTCGTGTTCCGAGGCCATATCTGTTATTGCTAGGCTCGTCAAGTTTAACCTGAGTATTCCGCATGTGCAACTGTTTTGCACCCGTTGTATTTGAACGTAGAGCCTATCACACCCGATCATCACGTGGTGTCTCAGCACGAAGAACTTTCGCAATGGTGCATACTCAGGGAGAATACTTTGATAATTTAGTGAGGGATCATCTTATAATGCTACCGTCAATCAAAGCAAGATAAGATGCATAAAAGATAAACATCACATGCAATCAATACAAGTGATATTATATGGCCATCATCATCTTGTGCTTGTGATCTCCATCTCCGAAGCACCGTCATGATCACCATCGTCACCGGCGCGACACCTTGATCTCCATCGTAGCATCGTTGTCGTCTCGCCAATCTTATGCTTCTATGACTATCGCTACCGCTTAGTGATAAAGTAAAGCATTACAGGGCGATTGCATTGCATACAATAAAGCGACAACCATATGGGTCCTGCCAGTTGCCGATAACTCGGTTACAAAACATGATCATCTCATACAATAAAACTTAGCATCATGTCTTGACCATATCACATCACAACATGCCCTGCAAAAACAAGTTAGACGTCCTCTACTTTATTGTTGCAAATTTTACGTGGCTGCTATGGGCTTAGCAAGAACCGTTCTTACCTACACATCAAAACCACAACGATAGTTTGTCAAGTTGGTGTTGTTTTAACCTTCTCGAGGACCGGGCATAGCCACACTCGGTTCAACTAAAGTTGAGAAAGTGACACGCGCTAGCCACATGTGTGCAAAGCACGTCGATAGAACCAGTCTCGCGTAAGCGTACGCGTAATGTCGGTCCATGCGGCTTCATCCAACAATACCGCCGAACCAAAGTATGACATGCTGATAAGCAGTATGACTTATATCGCCCACAACTCACTTGTGTTCTACTCGTGCATATGACATCTACGCATAAAACCAGGCTCGGATGCCACTGTTGGGGAACGTAGTAATTTCAAAAAAAATCCTACGCACACGCAAGATCATGGTGATGCATAGCAACGAGAGGGGAGAGTGTTGTCCACGTACCCTCGTAGACCGAAAGTGAAAGCGCTAGCACAACGCGGTTGATGTAGTCGTATGTATTCACGATCCGACCAATCAAGTACCGAACGTACGGCACCTCCGAGTTCAGCACACGTTCAGCCCGATGATGTCCCTTGAACTCCGATCCAGCCGAGTGTTGAGGGAGAGTTTCGTCAGCACGACGGCGTGGTGACGATGATGATGTTCTACCGACGCAGGGCTTCGCCTAAGCACCGCTACAGTATTATCGAGGTGGACTATGGTGGAGGGGGGCACCGAACACGGCTAAAAGATCAAACGATCAATTGTTGTGTCTCTAGGGTGCCCCCTGCCCCTGTATATAAAGGAGCAAGGGGGGTGCGGCCGGCCAGGAGAGAGGGCGCGCCAGGAGGAGTCCTACTCCCACCGGGAGTAGGACTCCCCCCCTTTCCTAGTTGGATTAGGACTTGAGAGGGGGAAAGAGGAGGGAGAGAGGAAGGAAGGAGGGGGGCCCACCCCCTCTCCTTGTCCTATTCAAACTAGGGGGAGGGGCGCGCGGCCCAGCCCTAGCCGCCTCTCCTCTTCTCCGTAAAGGCCCACTAAGGCCCATTAACCTCCTGGGGGGTTCCGGTAACCTCCCGGTACTCCGGTAAAATCCCGATTTCACCCGGAACACTTCCGATATCCAAACATAGGCTTCCAATATATCAATCTTCATGTCTCGACCATTTTGAGACTCCTCGTCATGTCCGTGATCATATCCGGGACTCCGAACAACCCTCGGTACATCAAACCATATAAACTCATAATATAACTATCATCGAAACGTTAAGCGTGCGGACCCTATGGGTTCGAGAACTATGTAGACATGATCGAGACACGTCTCTGGTCAATAAGCAATAGTGGAACCTGGATGCTCATATTGGTTCCCACATATTCTACGAAGATCTTTATCGGTCAGACCGCATAACAACATACGTTGTTCCCTTTGTCATCGGTATGTTACTTGCCCGAGATTCGATCGTCGGTATCTCAATACCTAGTTTCAATCTCGTTACCGGCAAGTCTCTTTACTCGTTCC
Organism: Triticum dicoccoides; assembly: GCF_002162155.2. Lineage (NCBI taxonomy): Eukaryota > Viridiplantae > Streptophyta > Magnoliopsida > Poales > Poaceae > Triticum > Triticum dicoccoides. Next base: position 563,635,453 of record NC_041380.1, read on the forward strand.
GTAATACTTCATCCCACAACTAACTCATTAGTTGCAATGCTTGCAAGGCATAAGTGATGTGCATTACCGAGAGGGCCCAGAGATACCTCTCCGACAATCGGAGTGACAAATCCTAATCTCAAAATACACCAACCCAACAAGTACCTTCGGAGACACCCGTAAAACACCTTTATAATCACCCAGTTACGTTGTGAAGTTTGGTAGCACACAAAGTGTTCCTCCGGTAAACGGGAGTTGCATTAGTCATAGGAACATGTATAAGTCATGAAGAAAGCAATAACAACATACTAAACGATCGTGTGCTAAGCTAACGGAATGGGTCAAGTCAGTCACATCATTCTCCTAATCATATGATCTCATTAATCAAATGACAACTCTTTGTCTATGGTTAGGAACCTTAACCATCTCTGATCAATGAGCTAGTCAAGTAGAGGCATACTAGTGACATACTGTTTGTCTATGTATTCACACATGTATTTTGTTTCCGGTTAATACAATTCTAGCATGAATAATAAACATTTATCATGATATAAGGAAATAAATAATAACTTTATTATTGCCTCTAGGGCATATTTCCTTTAAAACGGACAAAGGAAAAAATAGTAGAGTGATTGTCCGATTGTGTGTTGTTCAATCAACCGTCACCCCTTAGGTATATAAGAGGCGGGACTTACTATGTAAGAAAAAGTCTTAGGTTTACGTCCAAAACATTAATTTGGGTGGTTTGGTCCAAACTTTCCAAAACAGTTCGGTCCAAAAATTGGTTACACCTTGCGGGTTGTTTTTGGGCAGTAAACGGTCTCAGATCAAAATCGCATAAAAGGCAAATTTAAATGTTTCAACAAAAATATGAATATCTTGCATTGAAATTCTCCCTTCGCCAATACTGGTATTCAAAGTTGCGGCTAGGGGGTGATCTTTGCTTCTTTGCATGATTTGGCCGATGAGCATTCTTCTCTTCACTCTTCTTTTGATATTTATCTAATAGATCATCGAAGGTGACTTTCGATTTCTTACCCTCGTGCTTATTTCAGCTTGTTTTATTTTTGGCTTTGCTTGCACTGACCTTTGAATTTTCTTGCTCCCCACCAGTGCTTGATGTCTTTATTGTAGCTTCGATGGAATTCTCACTCTCAAAAATATCTTCATTGCACACTTACAATTTCCTTACTTGAAAGCTTGATTCCATCATCTGTAATTTTTACCTTCTCATCTCTTAATGAATAGGCTTGAAGAAACTGATGCAAAAACTTTTTCCTATCAGGACCAATAGGAATAGTTTGGTCATCCCTTGGTATTTCAACAAATTTCAATTGTCTTTTATCAATGGACAATTTAATATTAGACAAAACATATTGTAATCCTCAAAATTATGCTCGAACGAATCATGCAACTTACAATACAATTGTCCTTGGTTTACTTCGAATATGCTTGAATTGAAGGTATACTTCTTATATTCTAGTAGATCTTGATGTAAGAACGATTTTGAAACTAAGCACATGAATGGTTTAGATTTGGAATCTCCCGATTCAGCTACTCCCTTAATTTACCGACTCGTAGTAAGTACATATGGCATCCGTGCGTGCACCTGGTTGCTGGTGGATCACTCGACCGACCAGTGTACTTTTCGACGGTGGTAGCTTGACGCCTATTCCAACAGTAGTTTGAGCAAGCAGGAATGCGTGTTTGGCTTCACTGGAAAATGGTTGACCTGTGATGAACTGATTTATATTATTGCATGTCAAACTTTTGGTGCAACCGATCGGGCAACACGTCATGCGTATTTCTGGGTCTGGCGATAATCGATAGCCTTTTGTGGCTTCAGAATGATCAGCGCAGAAGGACCGCGATCCATTTTAAATCTGGTGTTCGCATGAGCTCCGTGTGACTACAGTCTTCACACATTCTTCTTTTCAATGAGCTAGAGGAATCAACCACGCTAAGAGCATCTCTAACTAATCTCTTATAACTAACTTCTTGAAGTTAACCGCACCTCACTGATCCTTATTTGTTTAACTCAAAATTTTGGGGAGTTACGCCAAATAAATGGCTTCTCTTCCTCGTTCTTAAGCGAATAGTCTCATGAAACCACCCCATCCCCCCGGGTCCCAACTCTCTCACGTGGCCGCCTCCTCTTCCTGTCGCTGCCATCCAATTCGCCGCTACCACCGAAGGCCCCGATTCCAGCGGGAACGGAGCCGTAGGACACCTCCGTAACCCAGCCGTAATAGACACACGCGTCGCAGGCCGAGCGAAGGAAGCGTCTCGCGACCAAAAAGTTGTGTGGGCCGCCGGGCCGTCAACAATGGCCGACGACAAGGCCATGGCAGTCGCATGACGACTGCTCGCCCTTCGCTTTGTGGCTTTGTCCAACGGGCGGCAAGCTGGGAAGGCCGTCACTGAGATGACGACGACGAAGAAGAAGAAGGCGTCCACGCCGACGCCCCCTCCTCGTCCAGTGGCTATATTTATGAGTTACGGCCGCTGCGAATGGCCGATCCATTAACAGTTTTTGAGGTTCAGTTAGCTTCTGGTTAATTAGAGAAGTAAAATTAGATTTATCCTCCTCTAACACTTTATTGGGGATCGGTTAGGGATGCCGTCGACCCAGGTGTGAACTAGGACAGGGACAGTCTTGTGTGCAAAAGAAAAAAAGTCAGTAACACTGACCAGGCCTTCGGTGCTTAAATGCACAAGTGCCGGTTGAACGATTGACCCGGGAAAAGGGGCCAAGCTTTCTACTACACGAGGCTCTTGATCTCAATCCAGCTAGTCATTTATCATACTGGTTAACGAAGAATGTCGCCGAGAGAAACTGCCAGGAAATTAACTTGAACATGGGATAAACACCAGTCTGCTGATGAGATCGGACGCGATCGATATGCTCTGTAGGATTGAAGCGTTCCTACTCCCTCGTAAGGGAGCCGCGTTGCGTTTTATTGATCGAGACAGGAAGCCCCTGTCGTAGCGTACAAGTATCCATCTATCGCTAGGATACGATGGTTTACAGGAGAGAGGAAACCGAACAGGATACGGGAGAGAGATAGGATAGAGATTGAGATTACATGAGTTTAAACAAGCTTCTATCTCTAAGTCTAACACCCTCCCTTAATCTCAACTATCCTACATTAAGATTCCTCTTGAACTCCTCAAATGGTTTGCTTGGTAAGGCTTTAATGAAACCATCTGCTATCTGATCTTTGGAAGGAATAAACCTTATGTCCAACTTCTTCTCTGCAACTCTTTCTCGCACAAAGTGAAAATCAATTTCAATGTGTTTAGTTCTACCATGAAAAACTGGATTTGCAGAGAGATAGGTGGCTTCCAAGTTATCACACCATAAACATGACACACGATGTTTCTTTATTCCCAGTTCACTAAGCAATGACTCCAACCAGATGATCTCAGCAGTGGCATTGGCTAGTGATTTATATTCAGCCTCAGTACTTGACCTTGACATTGTAGCTTGTTTTCTAGCACTCCAAGAGATAAGATTAGAACCAAAGAACACTGCAAATCCTCCAGTTGATCTTCTGTCATCGTTACATCCTGCCCAGTCAGCATCAGAGAAAGCACTGACAAGACTGGAATTAGAGCGTCTGAACTGAAGGCCTAAGCTTACAGTATGTTTTATGTAGCGTATAATTCTCTTAACAGCTGTCCAGTGTACTGTAGTAGGTGCATGTAGGTACTGACAAACCTTATTAACAGCAAAGGATATATCTGGTCTTGTCAATGTTAAATACTGCAAAGCCCCTACAGCACTTCTGTACCTTGTGCCTTCTTCTTCCTTGAGTGGCTCTCCCTCAAAGGCTGAAAGCCTTTCTGAAGAAGACAATGGTGTGGGTGAAGGTTTACAGTCCTTCATTCCCATACGAACCAGAAGTTCAGTAGCATATTTCTCTTGATTAAGTACTATGCCATCTTGAATTTTCTTGACTTCAATTCCCAGAAAGAAGTGTAGATCACCAAGATCTTTCAAAGCAAACTCTGAACTTAGATCATGCAAGAGAGCATTAGTGGCACTTTGTGAAGAGCTTGCAACTATAATATCATCAACATATATTAGTAAATATATAACAATGTTTGCCTTGTTGTAAATGAAGAGAGACGTGTCAGCTTTTGATGCAACAAAGCCAAGACGTCTTAACTGAGAACTTAACCTTGAGTACCATGCTCTTGGTGCTTGTTTCAGTCCATAAAGTGCCTTATCAAGTTTGCACACATAATGAGGTGCTTTATTTTCTGCATACCCAGGTGGTTGTCTCATGTAAACCTCCTCTTCCAGAACACCATGTAAAAACGCGTTCTGAACATCTAGCTGTCTCAAGCTCCATCCTCTGGACACAGCAATAGATAATACAAGCCTAATGGTCGCGGCTTTAACAACAGGGCTGAATGTATCTTCATAATCCAAGCCGTAATGCTGTTTAAAACCTTTTGCAACTAAACGTGCTTTATACCTGTCAATTGAGCCATCTGCCTTCTTTTTGATTCTGTAAACCCACTTACAATCAATAATATTTTTACCTCTTGGTTCCGGTACAAGATGCCACGTCTTGTTCCTCATAAGTGCCATGTATTCCTCATCCATTGCATTTTTCCATTTCTGATCCTTCAGTGCATCCTCCAACTTTGTTGGTTCTCCTGCGACACATAACATTCCATATCGTATAGTGCCATCAGTTCGAACTTTTGGGTTTCTAATACCTTTTTGTAGCCGAGTCGTAACTTGTGAAGTTGCTTGTGGTTGATGCCTTGTAACCTGCTGTACAGGAGATGGTGTAGGAGACTCGGCCGCAGAGGATCCTGGAGAGAACCTGGACCCGCTTTGCACAGAAGATCCTGCAGCCTGTGGTGTGGCAGAAGAATTCATTGCATTACCAACACCAGCCGCAGAAGATCCCGTGGAATCCCCCTGCACATGCGCATGCAGCTGGGAATCAGCGCTGGACGCGCTTCCTGCTGTTGGCGACGCGGTTGACGTCGCTGTCGCGGGGCTGCATGCAGAACGCGGGGTGGCAGGTGATGACGTGGCACCCGCGGGCTGGTGCGCAGTGCTTCTGCCTGGAGCGTGATCCCGAGAGAATCTGCGCGCGCGATCCGATGAGGCCTGCAGCACAGGAGTTTCAGGTGACGCAAAATCTTCCTCGTGTTCCACCCCTGCTTCGTCATCTTCTGGCACATGAAATACAACTCTGTTTTCTGCAAAAATTTGATCATTCTCTGCACCGTTTTCTGCATTGTCTTCTGCTGCACCCGCTGCATGACCCTGCACATAAGTAGTACTAGTAGGATCATCAGTTGAGTCAGTACAATTGTCGCCCCCTTGATCAAAGTTTTGGAGATTGGGTGGAAGAAGGAGAATTTCTTTCCTAAGAAGTGCTCCGGCATTTGGATGAAGAGACTCAAAAGGATACACTGATTCATCAAACACAACATCTCGAGAAATATATACCCTGCCGGTGGATACATCTAGGCATTTAACTCCTTTGTGAATAGGACTATATCCAAGAAATACACACTTCTTAGAGCGGAAAGCAAGTTTTCGTGTATTGTATGGGCGAAGATTGGGCCAGCAAGCACAACCAAACACACGAAGAGATTTATAATCAGGAATAATGCTAAAGAGACGTGTGATGGGAGTTTCAAACTTGATGACTTTGCTAGGAAGTAAATTTATGAGATACGTGGCAGTCAAGAATGCTTCATCCCAAAATTTTAAAGGCATGGATGCATTTGCTAGCAGGGCTAACCCTACCTCAACAACATGACGATGTTTTCTCTCGGCAGAACCATTCTGTTGATGTGCATGGGGACACGAAACATGATGAGAGATACCAAGTTGCTGAAAAAAGAGATTAAGTTTCTTGTATTCACCTCCCCAGTCGGTTTGCATGGCAATGATCTTAGTGTTTAGTTTTCGCTCAACAAGATTCTGAAAATTCTTGAAAACTTGAAACACTTCAAATCGTTTCTTAAGAAGATAGATCCAAGTAAATTTGCTATAATCATCAATGAAGCTTACATAATAGGAATGTCTACCGACAGAGGTAGGAGCTGGCCCCCAAACATCCGAGAATACAAGTTGTAAGGGTGCAGTGGAACTGCTGACAGAAATAGGATATGGCAACTGATGACTTTTAGCTTGTTGACATGGATCACAAACCGACTCAACACTAGACTCATAAGAGTGGGGAAGTTTATTCTTACTAAGAACGAGCTTAACAATAACTGATGAAGGATGACCTAATCTACTGTGCCACTTTGCTGAAGAAGGCTTGACAGCAACTAAAGCATGTTTATTTGATGATGATGATGACGATATGATTGGGTAGAGACCCCCCACGCACTTGCCTCTAAGAAGAACCCTCCTCGTGTCCAAGTCCTTAACCAAAAAGAAGTAAGGATAGAATTCAATGAGAACACGATTATCAAGGGTAAATCTATGAACAGAAAGAAGATTTTTTGATGTTTCGGGCACATATAGAATTCTGTTTAGATTGAAATCTTTTAAGGGGGTTTTGACAATTGAACTACCAACATGAGTAATGTCCATACCAGAACCACTTGCAGTGTGCACTTGGTCATGTCCACGGTATTTGTTCCTGATGGTCAGCTTGTCGAGTTCCCCCGTGATGTGGTTGGTAGCACCAGTATCCGCATACCAATTTGTGTCGATGCCGTAGGAGTCGGTGACAGCGTTTGCCTCCTTCTCCTCGTACTCCTCGTCCTCCTCATAACGATCCTAGCATGCACGAGCGCCTCCTCGATGATGCTTGAGACAGATCTGGCACTCGGGATAATCCCGGTTCTGTTGACGCTGCTGATTCTGTTGTTGGGGACGGCCACCTCGAGCGCCCCTGTTGCTGCTTCTTGGAGCAGAGGGAGAGCGCCTCCCTCGACCACGCCCCCTGGTCCCACGTGCGCGTGCCCTGGACCTGTACTGGCCGCGGCCTCTGTACGCCAGGTTCGCTGAAGTATTGAAGCCGCCTTCTTCTCCATCGCCCAGCATCTCCATGCGCTGGTCGAAGGCGGCGATCTGAGCAAAGAGCTCGTCAACGTTGATGGAGGTCTTGACAGCACCAATGGCCGCCACCACCGGATCATAGTCGCGATTCAATCCGGCGAGCACGTAGTCCACCATCTCGGGATCAGAGACCGGGCGTCCTGCCGCTGCGAGTTCATCCCCGAGACTCTTCATCTTGGAGATGTATGTCGTGCTGGACATGCTGCCTTTCTTTGTCGTGGTGATGGCGATCCTCAAGTTGGTGATGCGGGATTGGGACTGCGATGCAAACAGGGTGGTGATGCCGGTCCACAAATCATAGGTATTTTCCTTACCGACGAACTGCGCGAGGACTTCTTTGGAGAGGGAGTTCATCAGGTAGCTGAGGACCTGTTGGTCCTTTGATAGCCATGGTGCATAAAGTGGATTGGGTACCACTTCCATGGTCTTGTCCGACTTCTGCTGCTCCACCGTGGTCGGGGGCGCCGCGTCGGTTCCATCCAGGAGCCCCGTGACCTGCGCTCCTCGTAGGCCGGGCATGACCTGGGCCTTCCACAAGAGGTAGTTCCCCTTGCTAAGCTTTTCCGCTGGTGGAGGTCCGAGGTTGAGGACGACCAGTGCCGAGCTGGAAGACATGGCGATGGGAATTGGCTTCTGGTAGCGATGGGGTTAGCTTCTAGTAGCTAGACGGGAAGAGAATTGGCTCTATATACCATGTAAGATTGAAGCGTTCCTACTCCCTCGTAAGGGAGCCGCGTTGCGTTTTATTGATCGAGACAGGAAGCCCCTGTCGTAGCGTACAAGTATCCATCTATCGCTAGGATACGATGGTTTACAGGAGAGAGGAAACCGAACAGGATACGGGAGAGAGATAGGATAGAGATTGAGATTACATGAGTTTAAACAAGCTTCTATCTCTAAGTCTAACATGCTCCACTCCCTTAATTTACTGGCTCGTATGTACATGTGGCGTCCGTGCGTGCACCTGGTTGCTGGTGCATGGCTCGACCGACCGGTGTACTTTTCGACGGCAGTAGCTTGACGCCTATGCCGAACGTGGTTTGAGCCAGCAGGAATGCGCGTTTGGCTTCACTGGAAATGGTACACCTACGATGAACTGATTATATTATTATTATTTGTATATATAAGGGCATGTCAAACTTTTGGTCAGGGCCGTACCAGTGAAATCGGAGGCCCTGTGCAAATCAAAATTAGGTCTTATGTGCAAAAGAAAAATAATCATTTTTTTTGTCAACCACTGCAATTTTTCGCAGGGAATTACACCAGTTGGAAGGACAAGCTCAAAAGACCTGATGATAGCATGTAATGCATTGATGGATGGTGATTGTGGATAGTAGGTGGCTTGGCGTAAAATATTTCCAACTGTTATTTAGTAGTATTAGGGCCTCAGTTGAAACATTGATTAACAAACAATTTGAGGCCCTCCGATGCTGGGGGCCCTGTTCAGTCGCTCCTGTTGCACATGGGGACATACGGCCCTGCTTTTGGTGCAATCGACACGTCGTGTGTCGTTATCTCTCGGTACTGGTATTACTGTTACAGAACGTATATTATCGTTCAACACAATGTGTGTATGTTGTGAGCGTGAAGATAATCCATGGCGCCGGTCTAATTCTGGGTCTGACAATAATCGACAACTTTTTGTGCTTCAGAATGATTAGCGAAGAAGAACTGCGATCCATTTTACATCTGGTGTTCGCATGAGTTTTGTGTGACTCCAGTCTTCACACATTCTTCTTTTCGTTGAACTAGGGGGATCGACGGTGCTAAGAGCATCTCTAACCGATCTCTTATAATCGGTCAACTTCTCGAAGTTTTTTTAGGAGTTAACCGCGCCTCGCTGATCCTTGTTTGGCTCAAAATTTTGAGGTGTTACGCAAAAAAAGGCTTCTCTTCCTCATTATTAAGCTAATAGTCGAACTTCTTATAAAATTTTCTCCCCTCTCCTAACTCCCTCCCGTGGCCACCTCATCTTCCCGCCACCGCCGTCCAATTCGCTGCTACCACAGAAGGCCCCGATCCATACGGGAATGGAGCTACAGGACACCTCTGTTACCCTACCGGAATCGACCCACGCGCCACGAGCCACACAAACGAAGCGTCTCGGGATGAAAAGGTGTCTTAGATCGGTGACAAGGCCACGACAGCCACATGACGACCGCTCGCCCTCTGTTTTGTCCGGCCGGCGGCAAGCGGGTGAGGAAGGCGACGGAGGACGGGAAGGCCCTCACTGAGATGATGAGGAAGAAGAAGAAGACGTCCATGACGACACCTCCTCCTCGTCTGGTGGCTTGTAGCACTTCTCGGGCCACCCCTTCCTCTCCACCTTGACACGTTCGACCATCGTAGTCGCGACCGAGGCCCATGACAACCAAGAGGGCAACGGCGGGCTGAAAGAGGAGGCAAAATGAGGGTGGAGAACTTTTACTCCGCAACGGTCAGTCGAGTATATTTAAGAGCATTGGCTTCTGCGAGCAGTCAATCTACTAAGAATTTTTGAGGGTTTCGGTTAGTTCCTGGTTATAGAGAAGTAAAGATAGAATTATCCTCCTCTAACACTCTATTGGGGATATGTTAGAGGTGCCCTGGGCTTAGATCTGAATCAAACTAATAGGGTGGTGTGCAAAGGAAAACAAAATCGGCTCGCTTAAGTGTTTGTAGTCGGTGGTCTACAAAATAGGATGTCCACGTTAATCTGGATCCAAGTTTTTTCTTTTCTTTTTGAGCCTGAACCTAGATCCAAGTTTTTTTAACACAAATCTAGATCCAAGTTGTTAGATAAGTGTAAGCCATTTTTCTCGAAAAGAGGGAACCACTAAATGGTGACTTAATGTTTTCTTTAAATTATTAAAAAATATCTTCTTGACCATCAATGAGATGTCTGGACACGTGAGTGATATTGCAGCGTGCCACTCTTAGGCCTTGTTTGTTTCAGCTTTGAGTCTTAATAAACCAAAAATTAAGAGAGTGTGCTCTTTTTTATTCATGACATTTTTATTCTGAGGATGGCAGTTTTAAAGTTTTTTAGCATGGCATTTTCCATTTTTGTAGTTCATACAACCTTTTATAATCATATTGATTGTATTTTTATAAATTAGAGAGATTTCACTTGTAATAGTCAACTTTATAGCCAACCTTACTATTCGAATTACTATAGTGGATGACTATAGATGACATGGTAACTTTATATAAATCAATTGGCTAGACATGGCAACTTTATATAGATCAACTAGCTATACTGTCATCCATACTCTCAGCTTCCTCCTTGTTCCGTTGGGCCCGATGATGGCAACGCGTGTTCCCATGTTGATGCGTTGGACTCCGCGTAGCTGAACCCGACGTCGATCTGGAGGAGTCGTGCCCCGCTCTTTGGCAGCTTCTTTGTTGGCCTTCGACGGCGCTTGACCTTTCACCTTCTCCCAAGCAGCCTTGCTCCAGGTTTTCCTCTCTGCTTGTATCCGCTACTCGTGCACCTCCGCCTTCTTGTGCACCTCCTTCCTCCTTTGCTTGTACCCGCTCTCAAAATCATGGAGGTTGCCACAGTAGAGGTGCAGGTTCTCGTCGTGCAAATGTATGATGTCGTCGCACACGGTGTTGAGCAAGTCCCTACCGTGGGACACGACGACCAACGTCTTTGTGTTCCACCGCGACACAGGGTACGGCTCCAGACACAGCACTGTATTTCAATTCGTTTTCAGGCGACTGAAGCTTACCCGGTCGGCTGTCATGGGTGATTGCTGAAACAGATTTACTTGAAGCTTGTGCGGGACCAAACGCATAGAATGGCCGGTTTTGCCGGTAACGGTATGTTACATTGTGCTTGCACTCGTAACCAGGTTTGCAGTAGCTAATGATCTTGTAGTGTTGGTATCCTGCTTTGGAAGAGCAAATACTCCTTGCTTAGTTTCATATGCATTCAAAATAGTCTACTTTAATCGGTTGCCAGGGAAAACAAATAAAGAGCAGTTTATGTAAGCTACGAACAGAAAATAAAAAAGAGACTAAACTAAGTGGAATGCTGTTTGAATAGTAAAGCGTTCTCGAGGGTTTCAGCGTCATCACCACAAGTATGATATGCACAACATATGTGAAAATATAGTTCTAGATTCGTATTACTAATCCACTTGAATAAGATTATGTGTGGATGGAGCCAAGTAAAAATATGTGTATACATTTAGCAACCACGTATCACACGTGTTACCACCGTTATTTCCCCATGCCGGTTTTCGCAACAGTGATGAAGGGTTTTCGCTTGAACACGGCATAAAGCTTTAGGATTTCCGTTACTTTCTATTGCAATGATCAAGGAATGGGGGACATAAGTATTGTCACCACAAACCTCCAAAAACCAACCGTCACACCAATAGCAATTCCCTCAAATCCAGAAAAGACTAATGTTGAGTGATCAATCTGTTGGGGAACGTAGTAATTTTAAAAAAATTCCTACGCACACGCAAGATCATGGTGATACATAGCAACGAGAGGGGAGAGTGTTGTCTATGTACCCTCGTAGACCGAAGGCGGAAGCGTTAGCACAACGCGGTTGATGTAGTCGTACGTCTTCACAGCCCGACCGATCAAGCACCGAAACTACGGTACCTCCGAGTTCTAGCACACGTTCAGCTCGATGACGATCCCCGGACTCCGATCCAGCAAAGTGTCGGGGAAGAGTTCCGTCAGCACGACGGCGTGGTGACGATCTTGATGTTCTACCGTCGCAGGGCTTCGCCTAAGCACCGCTACAATATTATCGAGGATTATGATGGAGGGGGCACCGCACACGGCTAAGAGAACGATCACGAAGATCAACTTGTGTGTCTAGAGGTGCCCCCCTGCCCCCGTATATAAAGGAGCAAGGGGGAGGCCGGCCGGCCCTTGGGACGCGCCAAGGAGGGGGGAGTCCTCCTCCTAGTAGGAGTAGGACTCCCCTTTCCTAGTCCAACTAGGAAGAGAGAAGGGGGAAGGAAAGAGAGGGAGGGGAGAGGGAAAGAGGGGTTGCGACCCCCTCCCCTAGTCCAATTCGGACTCATCATGGGAGGGGGCGCGCCACCTCCTGGGCTGCTGCCCTCTCTCTCCCCTCAGGCCCACTAAGGCCCAATACTTCCCCGGAGGGTTCCGGTAACCCTCTTTCGGCACTCCGGTTTTCTCTGAAATCACCCGAAACACTTCCGGTGTCCGAATATAGCCGTTCAATATATCGATCTTTATGTCTCGACCATTTCGAGACTCCTCATCAAGTCTGTGATCACATCCGGGACTCTGAACAACCTTCGATACATCAAAATATATAAACTCATAATGAAACTGTCATCATAACGTTAAGCGTGCGGACCCTACGGGTTCGAGAACAATGTAGACATGACCGAGACACGTCTCCTGTCAATAACCAATAGCGGAACTTGGATGCTCATATTGGCTCCTACATATTCTACGAAGATCTTTATCGGTCGGACCGCACAACAACATACGTTGTTCCCTTTGTCATCGGTATGTTACTTGCCCGAGATTCGATCGTCGGTATCTCAATACCTAGTTCAATCTCGTTATTGGCAAGTCTCTTTACTCGTTCCGTAATACATCATCTCGCAACTAACTCATTAGTTGCATTGCTTGCAAGGCTTAAGTGATGTGCATTACCGAGAGGGCCCAGAGATACCTCTCCGACAATCGGAGTGACAAATCCTAATCTCGAAATACGCCAACCCAACATGTACCTTTGGAGACACCTGTAGAGCATCTTTATAATCACCCAGTTACGTTGTGACGTTTGGTAGCACACAAAGTGTTCCTCCGGCAAACGGGAGTTGCATAATCTCATAGTCACAGGAACATGTATAAGTCATGAAGAAAGCAATAGCAACATACTAAACGATCGGGTGCTAAGCTAATGGAATGGGTCATGTCAATCACATCATTCTCCTAATGATGTGATCCCGTTAATCAAATGACAACACATGTCTATGGTTAGGAAACATAACCATCTTCAATTAACGAGCTAGTCAAGTAGAGGCATACTAGTGACGTTTAGTTTGTCTATGTATTCATACAAGTATTATGTTTCCGGTTAATACAATTCTAGCATGAATAATAAACATTTATCATGATATAAGGAAATAAATAATAACTTTATTATTGCCTCTAGGGTATATTTCCTTCAGTCTCCCACTTGCACTAGAGTCAATAATCTAGTTCACATCGCCATGCGATTTAATACCAATAATTCACATCTCACCATGTGATTAACACCCACAGTTCACATCGACATGTGACCAACACCCAAAAGGTTTACTAGAGTCAATAATCTAGTTCACATCGCTATGTGATTAACACCCAAAAAGTACTAAGGTGTGATCATGTTTTGCTTGTGAGAGAAGTTTAGTCAACGGGTCTGCCACATTCAGATCCGTACGTATTTGCAAATTTCTATGTCAACAATGCTCTGCACGGAGCTACTCTAGCTAATTGCTCCCACTTTCAATATGTATCCAGATTGAGACTTAGAGTCATCTGGATCAGTGTCAAAACTTGCATCGACGTAACCCTTTACGACGAACCTTTTGTCACCTCCATAATCGAGAAACATATCCTTATTCCACTAAGGATAATTTTGACCAATGGCCGGTGATCTACTCCTAGATCACTATTGTACTCCCTTGCCAAATTCAGGGCAGGGTATACAATAGGTCTGGTACATAGCATGGCATACTTTATAGAACCTATGGTTGAGGCATAGGGAATGACTTTCATTCTCTCTCTATCTTCTGTCGTGGTCGGGTTTTGAGTCTTACTCAACTTCACACCTTGTAACACAGGCAAGAACTCCTTTTTGACTGTTCCATTTTGAACTACTTCAAAATCTTGTCAAGGTATGTACTCATTGAAAAAACTTATCAAGCGTCTTGATCTATCTTTATAGATCTTGATGCTCAATATGTAAGCAGCTTCACCGAGGTCTTTCTTTGAAAAACTCTTTTCAAACATTCCTTTATGCTTTGCAGAATAATTCTACATTATCTCCGATCAACAATATGTCATTCACATATACTTATCAGAAATGTTGTAATGCTCCCACTCACTTTCTTGTAAATACAGGCTTCACCGCAAGTCTGTATAAAACTATATGCTTTGATCAACTTATCAAAGCATATATTCCAACTCCGAGATGCTTGCACCAGTCCATAGATGGATCGCTGGAGCTTGCATATTTTGTTAGTACCTTTAGGATTGACAAAACCTTCTGGTTGCATCATATACAACTCTTCTTTAATAAATCCATTAAAGAATGCAGTTTTGCTTATCCATTTGCCAGAATTCATAAAATGCGGCAATTGCTAACATGATTCGGACAGACTTAAGCATAGATACGAGTGAGAAACTCTCATCGTAGTCAACACCTTGAACTTGTCGAAAACCTTTTTGCGACAATTCTAGCTTTGTAGATAGTAACACTACTATCAGCGTCTGTCTTCGTCTTGAAGATCCATTTAATCTCAATGGCTCGCCGATCAATGGGCAAGTCAATCAAAGTCCATACTTTGTTTTCATACATGGATCTCATCTCAGATTTCATGGCCTCAAGCCATTTCGCGGAATCTTGGCTCATCATCGCTTCCTCATAGTTCGTAGGCTCGTCATGGTCAAGTAACATGACCTTCAGAACAGGATTACTGTACCACTCTGGTGCGGATCTCACTCTGGTTTACCTACGAGGTTCGGTAGCAACTTGATCTGAAGTTACATGATCATCATCATTAGTTTCCTCACTAATTGGTGTAGTAGTCACATGAACATATTTCTGTGATGAACTACTTTCCAATAAGGGAGCAGGTACAGTTACCTCATCAAGTTCTACTTTCCTCCCACTCACTTCTTTCGAGAGAAACTCCTTCTCTAGAAAGGATCCATTCTCAGCAATGAATATCTTACTTTCGGATCTGTGATAGAAGGTGTACCCAACAGTTACTTTTGGGTATCCTACGAAGACGTATTTCTCCGACTTTGGTTTGAGCTTATCAAGATGAAACTTTTTCACATAAGCATCGCAACTCCAAACTTTAAGAAACGACAAATTTGGTTGCTTGCCAAACCATAGTTCATACTGTGTTGTCTCAACGGATTTAGATGGTGCCCTATTTAGCGTGAATGCAGCTGTCTCTAATGCATAACCCCAAAACGATAGTGGTAAATCGGTAAGAGACATCATAGATCGCACCATATCTAATAAAGTACGGTTACGACGCTCGGATACACCATTACACTGTGGTGTTTAGGTGGCGTGAGTAGTGAAACTATTTCACATTGTTTTAACTGAAGGCCAAACTCGTAACTCAAATATTCTCCTCCACGATCAGATCGTAGAAACTTTATTTTCTTGTTACGATGATTTTCCACTTCACTCTAAAATTATATGAACTTTTCAAATATTTCAGACTTTTGTTTCATCAAGTAGATATACCCATATCTGCTCAAATCATATGTGCAGGTCAGAAAATAACGATACCCGCCGCGAGCCTCAACACTTATCGGACTGCATACATCAGTATGTATTATTTCCAATATGTCAGTTGCTCGCTCCATTGTTCCGGAGAACGGAGTCTTAGTCATCTTGCCCATGAGGCATGGTTCGCAAGCATCAAAATGATTCATAATCAAGTGATTCCAAAAGCCCATCAGCATGGAGTTTCTTCATGCGCTTTACACCAATATGACCTAAACGGCAGTGCCACAAATAAGTTGCACTATCATTATTAACTTTGCATCTTTTGGCTTCAATATTATGAATATATGTATCACTACGATCGAGATCCAACGAACCATTTTCATTGGGTGTATGACCATAGAAGGTTTTATTCATGTAAACAGAACAACAATTATTCTCTAATTTAAATAAATAACCGTTTTGCAATAAACATGATCAAATAATATTCATGCTCAACGCAAACACCAAATGACACTTAGTATAGGGAGTGTGCGATGATGATCATATCAATCTTGGAACCACTTCCAACACACATCGTCACTTCACCCTTAACTAGTCTCTATTCATTCTGAAACTCCCGTTTCGAGTTACTACTCTTAGCAACTGAACCAGTATCAAATACCGAGGGGTTGCTACGAACACTAGTAAAATACACATCAATAATCTGTATATCAAATATACCTTTGTTCACTTTGCCATCCTTCTTATCCGCCAAATACTTGGGGCAGTTCCGCTTCCAGTGACCAGTCCCTTTGCAGTAGAAGCACTTAGTCTCAGGCTTAGGACCAGACTTGGGCTTCTTCACTTGAGCAGCAACTTGCTTGTCGTTCTTCTTGAAGTTCCTTTCTTTCCCTTTGCCCTTTTCTTGAAACTAGTGGTCTTGTTAATCATCAACACTTGATGCTCTGTCTTGATTTCTATCTTCATCGATTTCATCATCATGAAAAGCTCGAGAATCGTTTTCATCATCCCTTGCATACTATAGTTCATCACGAGGTTCTACTAACTTGGTGATGGTGACTAGAGAATTCTGTCAATCACTATTTTATCTGGAAGATTAACTCCCACTTGATTCAAGCGATTGTAGTACCCAGACAATCTGAACACATGCTCACTGCTTGAGCTATTCTCCTCCATCTGTTAGCTATAGAACTTGTTGGAGACTTCATATCTCTCAACTCGGGTATTTGCTTGAAATATTAACTTCAACTCCTGGAACATCCATATGATCCATGACGTTCAAAACATCTTTGAAGTCCCGATTCTAAGCTGTTAAGCATGGTGCACTAAACTATCAAGTAGTCATCATATTGAGCTAGCCAAATGTTCATGATGTCTGCATCTGCTCCTGCAATAGGTCTGTCACCTAGCGGTGCATTAAGGACATAATTCTTCTGTGCAGCAATGAGGATAAACCTCAGATCACGGATCCAATCCGCATCATTGCTACTAACATCTTTCAACTTAGTTTTCTCTAGGAACATATCAAAAATAAAACAGGGGAGCTAAACGCGAGCTATTGATCTACAACATAGATATGCTAATACTACCAGGACTAAGTTCATGATAAATTGAAGTTCAATTAATCATATTACTTAAGAACTCCCACTTAGAAAGACATCCCTCTAATCTTCTAAGTGATCGCGTGATCCAAATCAACTAAATCATAACCGATCATCACGTGAAATGGAGTAGTTTTCAATGGTGAACATCACTATGTTGATCATATCTACTATATGATTCACGCTCGACCTTTCGGTCTCAGTGTTCCGAGGCCATATCTGCATATGCTAGGCTCGTCAAGTTTAACCTGAATATTCTGCGTGTGCAAAACTGGCTTGCACCCGTTGTAGATGGACGTAGAGCTTATCACACCCGATCATCACGTGGTGTCTGGGCACGACGAACTTTGGCAACAGTGCATACTCAGGGAGAACACTTTTATCTTGAAATTTAGTGAGAGATCATCTTATAATGCTACCGTCAATCAAAGCAAGATAAGATGCGTAAAAGATAAACATCACATGCAATCAATATAAGTGATATGATATGGCCATCATCATCTTGTGCTTGTGATCTCCATCTCCGAAGCATCGTCATGATCACCATCGTCACCGGCGCGACACCTTGATCTCCATCGTAGCATCATAGTCGTCTCGCCAATCTTATGCTTCTACGACTATCGCTACCACTTAGTGATAAAGTAAAGCATTACAGGGCGATTGCATTGCATACGATAAAGCGACAACCATATGGCTCCTGCTAGTTGCCGATAACTCGGTTACAAAACATGATCATCTCATACAATAAAATTTAGCATCATGCCTTGACCATATCACATCACAACATGCCCTGCAAAAACAAGTTAGACGTCCTCTACTTTGTTTATTGCAAATTTTACGTGGCTGCTACGAGCTTAAGCAAGAACCAATCTTACCTACGCATCAAAACCACAACGATAGTTTGTCAAGTTGGTGCTGTTTTAACCTTCACAAGGACCGTGCGTAGCCACACTCAGTTCAACTAAAGTTGGAGAAACTGACACCCGCCAGCCACCTGTGTGCAAAGCACGTCGGTAGAACCAGTCTCGCGTAAGCGTACGCGTAATGTCGGTCCGGGCCGATTCATCCAACAATACCGCCGAACCAAAGTATGACATGCTGGTAAGCAGTATGACTTATATCGCCCACAACTCACTTGTGTTCTACTTGTGCATATAACATCAACACATAAAACCTAGGCTCGGATGCCACTGTTGGGGAACGTAGTAATTTCAAAAAAAATCCTACGCACACACAAGATCATGGTGATGCGAAGCAACGAGAGGGGAGAGTGTTGTCTACGTACCCTCGTAGACCGGAAGCGGAAGCGTTAGCACAACGCGGTTGATGTAGTCGTATGTCTTCACGATCCGACCGATCCAAGTACCGAACGCACGGCACCTCCAAGTTCTAGCACACGTTCAGCTCGATGACGATCCCCGGACTCCGATCCAGCAAAGTGTCGGGGAAGAGCTCCGTCAGCACGACGGCGTGGTGACGATCTTGATGTTCTACCGTCGCAGGGCTTCGCCTAAGCACCGCTACAATATTATCAAGGATTATGGTGGAGGGGGCACCGCACACGGCTAAGAGAACGATCACGAAGATCAACTTGTGTGTCTAGAGGTGCCCCCCTGCCCCCGTATATAAAGGAGCAAGGGGGGAGGCCGGCCGGCCCTTGGGGCGCGCCAAGGAGGGGGGAGTCCTCCTCCTAGTAGGAGTAGGACTCCCCTTTCCTAGTCCAACTAGGAAGAGAGAAGGGGGAAGGAAAGAGAGGGAGAGGGAGAGGGAAAGAGGGGCCGCGCCCCCCCTCCCCTAGTCCAATTCGGACTCCTCATGGGAGGGGGGCGCCACCTCCTGGGCTGCTGCCCTCTCTCTCCCCTCAGGCCCACTAAGGCCCAATACTTCCCCGGAGGGTTCCGGTAACCCTTCCGGCACTCCGGTTTTCTCCGAAATCATCCAAAACACTTCCGGTGTCCGAATATAGCCGTCCAATATATCGATCTTTATGTCTCGACCATTTCGAGACTCCTCGTCATGTCCGTGATCATATCCGGGACTCCGAACAACCTTCGGTACATCAAAATATATAAACTCATAATGAAATTGTCATCGTAACGTTAAGCGTGCGGACCCTACGGGTTCGAGAACAATGTAGACATGACCGAGACACGTCTCCGGTCAATAACCAATAGCGGAACCTGGATGCTCATATTGGCTCCTACATATTCTACGAAGATCTTTATCGGTCAGACCGCACAACAACATACGTTGTTCCCTTTGTCATCGGTATGTTACTTGCCCGAGATTCGATCGTCGGTATCTTAATACCTAGTTCAATCTCGTTATCGGCAAGTCTCTTTACTCGTTCCGTAATACATCATCTCGCAACTAACTCATTAGTTGCATTGCTTGCAAGGCTTAAGTGATGTGCATTACCGAGAGGGCCCAGAGATACCTCTCCGACAATCGGAGTGACAAATCCTAATCTCGAAATACGCCAACCCAACATGTACCTTTGGAGACACATGTAGAACACCTTTATAATCACCCAGTTACGTTGTGACGTTTGGTAGCACAGAAAGTGTTCCTCCGGCAAACGGGAGTTGCATAATCTCATAGTCACAGGAACATGTATAAGTCATGAAGAAAGCAATAGCAACATACTAAACGATCGGGTGCTAAGCTAATGGAATGGGTCATGTCAATCACATCATTCTCCTAATGATGTGATCCCGTTAATCAAATGACAACACATGTCTATGGTTAGGAAACATAACCATCTTCGATTAACGAGCTAGTCAAGTAGAGGCATACTAGTGACGTTTAGTTTGTCTATGTATTCACACAAGTATTATGTTTCCGGTTAATACAATTCTAGCATGAATAATAAACATTTATCATGATATAAGGAAATAAATAATAACTTTATTATTGCCTCTAGGGCATATTTCCTTCACAACCTTCACAACACCATGAGAAAATCAACGCAACACTTCAAAAGAGGATGACTGGATCGCTCATAAACATTAAGTTCAAATCATGCAAGGGTTCAACCATATCCTCAAGAACTAATGTAGCTACTCGGACATGAAAGGGATAAACATAGAAGGGAGATGCATGATACAAGCTGACACCAAGTCGGTGAAGGGGAAGCCAAGGCAGTGTCGATGGAGGTTACATCAATGGAGATGGCACAGGCCCAAAGGCCGCTGCGGCGCGGTGGCGGGGCCTCCATTTCCTTGTTCTTGTCTTGTCCCTTCTTCTATGGATGTGATCTTGGAGCGGCAATGGAGATGGAGGTTGTGTATATGCCTGCGGCTACGGTTGGAGGTGTATATATAGGAGGCCTCCTCGTGTCCCTCCGTTGATACAGCTCCTCCAATTTGATCCAAGGTTTGTAGATGAGCCAAATCCAATCTCAATACCTCACTTGGTGGCCAAGGAAGTTGCGGAAACAAAAGGGGACGAACTCCACCAAGAATCGCGTCTGATCTGGGTGACTTTGCAGCTTTCTGGGCCTGGTACGACCGCCAATACGACCGTGCGCGGTCGTACCGAGCGTCATCTTTTGCTCCGGACATTTTTTATAGTAAAACGATCGCTGTTTCTTCATATGAATTCCAAGTTTGAAATTCTTGGGCTCGCTGAATTTGCATGAATGATGTCGATGCACCTTAGTGTTGGATCTTTAATTTGAGCACTTTAAACAATATATTTTGACACTCTAAAATGCCTATATCTGGTTCTTGGAAGTCCTCAGTATGGATCTCAACCTTGGCATTGTCATCGTGCTTGGTGTAATCAGACGGCTTTGCACGCTACAATCAGACGGCTGGAAAGGTGACTGGTCGAGGCTTTCACCGTTCAACCGGCGCCTAGTGCTGCCCATAAAATTATCTTTTTATACACCAAGTTTGACCATACCCCCTATAAACTTAATATCACGATATCAAATAGAGCTATGCTCTAGTACCTTCCAGGAAAATATATAAATATACTAAAAACAATATATACACGCTATAATACATGTCAAAGTGGCATAAATTATTTTTGAGGAATGTGATTCCATCTCTTTTAATTTGCTTGGATTAGGAGAGATTTTAATTTAGTTCAATTATTGTAATCTCATAAACTATGTTTTCAACATCTCACATAATTCCTATAAACACATAAATTTATATATTAGCAAAATTATATTTGCGTTAAAATGGAAGGAACCCTATAGTTCAATATTATCAACAAACCGGTAGGTGAATTTGCTAGACACAGTTTGAAAAACATTGTTAATACTATCTCTATAACTAAATATAAGACATTTTTTAGTTCAACTGAACCGCAAAAACATCTTATATTTAATTATAGATGTAGTATCATATACTAACAATTGTGCTAATGCCGAAAGAAGCTGCTCCCTCTAGTAAGAATATACATCTTCTAAGCTTAAAATAAAATTAGGAGCACTCGTAAAATGTTCCAGTATATCATTTTCGTAACTTGTTTGTATTCAATTCAGATGCAATGAATATCAGACAAAATTTCTGAACTTAAGCCGGGCAAACATATCAATAGTGAAACTTATGAGAATAAATAGGTGATGTATTCTAAAATAATTAAAGGAGGAGCAAACAAAGAAAAATTGTTGCTAATTGGTGAAAAGAAAGTGCAAAACAAATATAAAAGTTCGATATAAATAGGTGAGGACTTTTGATTCTCAACCGTGACGCACGTTGTCGTTGGCAGTGGCAGAGTACATGGTGTTGGTCGTCGACGAAAGAGAAATTACGGCTTCTAGAAAGAGATATGAAATTGCTAAAGTAACACACTTTTCCTTTTCTTTGACTCAGTGGCATATCCTTCTTCTTGTTAGATAAAATGGTACATACTGACTTTTTATCTCAATTTTTAGGTCTAGGTCTGGGCCCACAAGTAAGAATTTTTAGGACAATTTTGTCCCTTGGCTGTTTTGACTTGGTTGGTTCGATCAGAATAGCGGCAGACGAGACAGTGACCAGAACCTCTGAGACAGAACAACGCCGCCACCTCGCTCTCCTCACCGTGCCTCCTCCCGGTGCACCGCCCATCCCACCGTCGTCGCATCTAAGTGTGGCTCCTCACCACTCCCCAGCCCTCTGCCCCGTCTCGCCGCACTCTAGCCACTTCACCGCCAGCTAGAAAGTAAAAGGCGTCGCCCCTTCACGCACCATAGTAGTCAGACACTAGCCGCTCGGACCTCCGCTCAACGCCGCTACGGCACCCTCTGATCGCCCCAGCTGTCATACCATAGCAGTGCGTCCATGTATAGGTCGCTGCTGGCCGCGCTGGACGGCTGGAGCGACGCGTCCATGTACAGGTTGCTGCTGTAGTTGTGCTTTGTTCTGCTCGCTTGATGAGCCATGGACGGGTGAGGATGCGATGGAATTGGTGGAGCGTTAGGAGAAGAGATGAAGCGGGACGATGCGTCGGGAGATGAGGACAACACGTCGAGACAGAGGCACGACCAGACGATGGCAGTGGAATTGGCGACGCGTGTGGGAGGAAGCGGGCGAGGCAGCAGTTCCTCTTCTCTACCTCATCTCGTCTGCCTCTGTTTCGATAGAAACATATCGCTGGCAGAAACGATGGAAGGCCCTAGTGAGGTTCGATCCAACCAGTAAGTCAAAACGACGGAGGGGCAAAATTGTCCTATGAATTCTAACATGCGAGACTGGACAAAATAAGCTAAAAAATCAGTGTGTGCCATTTTATCTAGCAGTGAATCAAAAGTGTGACATTTTATCTAATAAAAAGGAAGATGAAGCATTGGGTCAAAATACAAGGAAAAGCGTGCTACTTTATCAAATTGCTCCTACAAAGATGGTGGACAGCGAATCAACAACTAAGAGAAATGTAGGCTATAGGACTCGTGACTCTAAGAGGACAACATTTCCAACTGCATAGGAGCACCACGGAGTTGTGGGAATGCAGAAAGGAGACCGATACCTGTTAGCGAAAGAGATCCCGTGATAAGGAAGAAGAGGGCGGTGTCAGTGATTTGAAACTTCTCCATTGGTTCGTTTGTTGCATTTTTCCATTCTACGATAACTGGTGCGGTAGAAGAAGAACTCTTGTGATGAAATCAAAGATGTGCAGGATGAGGATTGGAGAAAGAATGAGACCAGTAAACATGTCGGCTGACATTTTTTGTCGTATCAATCTCTGACGAGTAGGGACCCTACTAGTTTCAGCATCAAACGCGCTAAGTGGACGACCGGTGCTTTTTGCAATGTAATTACTCATGAACCTTTGTCGTAAAAAAAGTGACTAGTCACTGTTTTCTGCAAAGCAAAATTCACATTGAATGTGGCCAAACATGCCCACACTCATGAGGGGAGCTACATGACCTTGCTCACCTGCACCAAACCTCTCACCAAAGGTCCGGAGCCGGTTGTGGGTGTGGTATTCACAGTGGTTGGCAGGGATGCTCAGGTACCGGAGATCATATCTCCCGCCGGCAGGTTATTGTCAGTTTGCCACCAAAGAGAACAAGCAGAGCTTTGGCGTATGCACCACAACCCACTCCTCCACTTAGACGCTGGTAGGAATTGGGGTTTGTGTGGGCTGTCACATTGCCTCGCGCTAATCGTAGTGGACTATAACGGGCATCCGCAGATGACCACAGAGCGTGATAGTTTCTGTAATCTAAGTTTCTCCGAGGCCACATTTACTGTAATAGGAGAGATAATCAAGTTCCGAATGAGACTGCTAAATTTTTTGTCTATATGAACTGAAACTCGATCGGCCTAAGTTTCTCCATCTCTGTGAAGGAAACTCGGTACCTTTTTCTTTACATGAAACTCTGGGCACCTGACTGCAGCAATTCAAGTTCTTTTTTCCGGAACACGCAAGAGCTTTGCGTGTGGATTCATTAAGATTGAAAGAGTTTTAGCTACATGATGCTAAAGAAGAAAGGCTCTAGCAATCCACATCCACCCCAAGCCTATAGGGATTTCGCTCTTGTTCTCGCCACCATCCCGATTCCGCTCCTCTTCGTATGCCAAGCTAGTTTCCATAGCCTCCACTCCACGAGGATTTGTTTTAGGAATGGTCACTCCGCAAGGATTTTGTTTGCCACCTCGCTGTCCGAGGTTGAGATGTTATCAGAAGTTCGCCGATTCCTCTCTTTCCAGATGGAGAATATCACCGGAGTGATTATCGCGCCGGCTTCCTTTGTGTTTGCCCTCGGATAATTGGCGAGCACCTCCTCCCGCCGACACACGAGAACTGAATTTTGCTAAAGAAGGCACGGGATGGCAATATTCAGAGCTACGGTCACCAATGACCAGACAGTCCTGGAGAATGGGCACTGCATTACAAGATGATTCATCGTTTCAGGCTCCTGAAGGCACAGCGTACACAACAGTTGGTGCTGAGGCCCTCCATCTTGAAGACGATCCTTTCTGTTTGCCCTCCACAAGGATTCTCTTCAGGACCAGCAGTTCAAGTTCAGTGTCCAGACCCCGTGACCACTAAACGATTCATGTGCACATTATCAATAACCAAGCCTTGCCAAAACATAATCCTCGCCAGGATGTACTACACTACATTACCATCTCAGGAGGTGCGAACTCAACTGACAGGTAGAAGGCGCCCCGTTAAATTCAAATTCAGAAAGCACCGGCTAGGGGTCTGGTAAACACACGATTGGTGCTAGCTGAACAATTGAACATTTTTGTAAAACAAAAATTGCTATGGATCCCAGTGATCAGCTAATGTCTAGTATATCAGTAAGTGTCAATTTTGTCAGATAAAATCTGACAAATAAGAATGTGGAATTATCAATGCGAAAAGCCAGCTACTCTTGTCATGGCGAAATAGTCCCAAAGGCAAGCGAGATCAACTCGTTGGACAGCAGAAATCCATCCGGGTCACTCAGGCGGAGGAAGGCCACCCTGCTCCCACTCATCTCACCCTCCAAATCTGACTCAAACTCATTGAACTGCAGGGCCACTCGCTCCTTGTCCATGGCGATCACCAACCCACTCTCAACAAAAGGCCTAAACGTCTCGCACAATGACCGTGTCAGACCCTCGCCAAAAGATTTACTGAAACTGTGCAGATCCAGCCCGCGAGCTGTTCTCAGTGATAGCATCACCGAGTCCATCGCCATATCCTTCGTCTCGGAGACACTAGGCTCGTGGCACCAGGTCCCGTCTTCCAGCTTCTGAACCCAATCTGCGTAGTTCTTCATTCCTCTGGGCCTAGAGAACCTGACACCGTTGATGTAGCTTGCCGATCCCAGACCAAACGCATAGAACGGCCTGTTTTGCCAGTATGTTACGTTGTGCTTGCACTCGTAACCAGGCTTGCAGTAGCTACTGATCTCGTAGTGTTGATATCCTGCTTCAGAAAGCTGTTTTGAAGCGATCTTGTAGAAGTTTGCAGAGTCTGTCTCATTTGGGAGAGGAAATACACCAGGCGTATAGCTGCAACATTTAATATGAAAAGGATGAGATCGGCATCAATCTGACACATATTTAAGGATGAGCTCATTTCATCTTTCATACAAAAATGTGACTGAAAATTAATATGTGACCAAATTGTTAGAAACTTGGATATAGGATGGCAGGCTAGAGAACAACATGGCTTTATAAGGTCGTAGTATAATGCAATTGGTTGAGTAATACACCCCAAAACAAATCCAGTTAAGCCTTTTAACATGCAACTATCAGCATCATGAGTTCAATAAGAAGACTGAACTTCTTTCTCTGGAGTGATATAATCTTCGCAAACAGTGAGGCAACAGTCAGAGCTTCGGTTCAGTTCTCACTGAACTATAGGAACACTTTGCAAGATATCAAACATGATATAAATGAATACGATGAAAAGGGCAAGACCGCAAGAGTGTAATCCAGGGACAAGCTAGCAAGGAGACAACTCCTTACTAGATAAGTTGTATGCCACCTGATGTCAGATGGTTTATGTCATTACGTGGACACCAGTTTTACCGCCAAACTAATACTGCAACTTGGACGGCAGTGATCAGAATCAAAGAGGAAAAAGTAATTCTGTCCGCCTAGGACATGGTGCCACGATGCCTTAATGCTGAGAAGCAGAAACCATTGCATCGCATGTCTAGAAGGTGTCCAAAAGGCGCTGATCTACACTAATCAGGCCGATGTTGATTGACAGCAACAGCCTGACGGTGGCTAATGCCATCGATCCTCATATGTTGTGCTGGTCCACAATTAGTGGTGGCATTCAGGAGATTTGTCAATTGTTGCCTGAATTCCCGAGTCACAGAATACTCAAAATCTAAAAGCAGGATAACAGGGTAGCGCATGGTTTAGCTCGATGCTGTAGAAAGGTGTTGTCTGGTGGTGTTCTACAAGATGCAGTCCCGGCTTGCCTGTTGATTATGATACTGCAGGATCGTAACCTCAGCTCTGTAACCTAATTAATACAAGTAGCCCCTTTCCAATAAGAGAAGACCGAACTTCTAAAACACAAACCAGTGCAAATCAAAACAACACTTGTAGCTAACTGTGTGACGATGATGGTTGCAGTGTGTTAGTTTTTCTCCAATTCGTTATTATCTATAGAACAGAACCACCACAAACAACACACATATTTGTCAGGACCGATAATGTTTTCAAGATAGGGATCATAGCTCATAGATATGGATAGAATGAACTCACATTTGGCCAAACTTGGTGCCCTGCTCGATCTGCAGGTCGTAGACGGAGACATGCGTGGGGCGGGCATCGACGGTGCACCGCAAGCTCTCCTCCCACATCTCCTGGGTCTGGTTGGGCAGGGAGGATATGAGGTCCATGCTCCAGTTCTGGAGCCCCTCGCAGGCGGTCACGATCCCGACGGCCTCGTGCACCTCCCGCAGGCCGTGCGCGCGGCCGCACGCCCGGAGCAGCTCCTCCTGGAACGCCTGCACGCCGAGCGACACCCGGTTCACGCCCACGCCCACCAGCTCCCGCAGCTTGGCCGCGTCGAACGTGCCGGGGTCCATCTCGATGGACACCTCCGGGCACGCGGACAGCCCGAACCTGCCGCGCAGCGCGTCCAGCACCGCGGCCACCAGCCTCGGCGGGACCAGCGACGGGGTGCCGCCGCCGAAGAAGATGGTCTGCAGCGGCACGCCGTCGTCGGAGACGGGCCGCGTGGCGGCCACCTCCCGGAGCAGGAGGCGCACGTAGTCGGCGATCCGGGGGTCCTCGCCCTCGCCCGGGCCGCCGGGGGAGGGCGCGGAGGAGCCGAGCGCCACGATGGGGAAGTCGCAGTAGTGGCACCGCTTGCGGCAGAAGGGGAGGTGCACGTACGCGGAAGCCGGGGGGAGCGGCCGTGGCGGAGGGGGCGGCGGCGGGACGGCGGCGGCCGGGGAGGCATAGCGACGAACAGGTGGTGGGCGGGGTGAGCGGATTGGGGGCGGTTTCCTGTGCGGCAACTGGAACACCAGCGGGAAGGCTGATCTTAGCATTACTGACCACTCGCCTGCCAAGGCTCCTCCCGGTGGGCTGGTAAAGAGACAATTTTGCATTGAGTTGAATGGCTACACATCCAAATTGATTTTTAAATAAATCCAAACGTGTTTTTTTAAAAAACTTCTATTTAGTCATCAGGTGTCAAGATAGTACAAAGAACAACATAAGTAAAAAAATTACATCAAAATCAGTAGACCATCTAGCGACGACTATAAGCACTCGAGCGACTGAAGGGGCGCCACCGTCACCACCCTCCCTTATTGGAACGGGGCAAATCTTATTGTAGTAGACAGATGGGAAGTCGTCGTGGTAAGGCTATATAAACTAGCGCATCAAAATAACAACCGCCATCGACGAGGAGAAGCGTAGATCTGAAGGATCCGATTTGTAGAGACACAAGCGGACAAACGAAGACCAAATTCACATGAATACACCAAAGACAAAACGCCGATTGATTCCCATGAGATCCACCAGAGACCAACCTTCATACGCCTTCTGACGATGCTATAAGCAGCGGTGTACCAGGGCTGGGCTGGGAGAGTATTATTCCATCTTCAAAGAGCCGGCACTACCTAACATCTCTGAGTAGGACACAAACCCTAACAAAATTAAAAAAAAACTTCCAAAAACAAAGCCTCCCGTTGGCAAGAGTCAGGATCCACCATGGATCCATGGCCTTCAGGTGTGCTGGCGGGAGGCACGGAAAACACTAGTGACAGGGTTCCACTGCCTAGGAGCGAAGGGGTACGAGCGTTGCGCGTATTTAACCATGTTTGTTGATAGTTTACACAAATCACATCAGATTAAAAAAAAAGACAAAAAATAATCAAAAGGTCAAGATAAAACATAAATAAAGTTACATCAAAAGTCCTTGGTAGTCATTGACTCCAGACTCGTCTCTTGCATCTCGACTTTTCTTCAAACATCCAGTGAAGAAACTGCGGACAAGCGAACTTGCACATGGTGCATTCCCAAATTCAAAGGTTTCAAAGAGCGTGTATGAGCCATCTATGACAATGGCTTAGAAGCGAAGACCGTCGAACGTACTGTGACCGAGGATACATCGTTTGTAAGATAGGTTGTTGAATTGTTGCTTCACCTACTAGGAGCACATACAAAAAATCAACATACCCAGTGACAAGAGCATGCTTGACAAAAAGAACGAATATACATGCCTATTGATAAGAGCTTGACAATACTATCATGGCCACTATCGAATGACAGCGACAATCTACAAGAGCGGGAGCCATTGATCTGCGGGGCTAAAACACCATCAATTCTCGGTAGGCCGTATCAGCCACATTAGAACGACAACAGAAACCATGAGAATTATTCCGTACTACGCCACCTCCATCATCTAGACTTTGTTGTCAAGGACACGTAAATAAAACATAGATGAACAGCAAACTGGATTCAGAGTGTTGATCGACCCGGCGCAAAGGCTGGGAGCCATCGAAAACCACGAACCTCCAAAACCAAGGAAGAGTTTAAGCACGCACGCTTCTTAAATATCACGTGGCTTTGCGCCTGCCTGCCACCGCGTGCCCTATATAGCCTTGAGCCGCCGCGGCCAGCGTCACCGCCGACGCATCAACCCCGTCTCCCACGAGGATCGTGAGTTTGTGACAGGTTGAGCAGGATGGGGATCGCCACGGAAGGAGGCCCCAGAGAGAGGGAGAACCGCCGAGGCTCTCTGGACGAGATGGAGATGAAGGTGGCCAGATTCTCCCGGGGGAAGGCGGCGAACCTGGGGGTAGGAATAGGATTGCTACTCTCCTTCTGTCCTAGTGTGGTTGTTGGAAATTCAGGTGCTAGTTTCTTTGCCTGCTATGCTACTTCACAAGTGAATTTGGCATCTTTGGTTTTCTTCGTAACAGGATTTGCGCGACAAGAAACTGAAAGGGCAGCTCGCTGGAAAGGAGTGTCCGCCAAAGCTGCCGCGCAGGCTGAAAAGGTCTGTGTTTGTGTATTTGTTGCAGAATGTGTGTGAATTTGTTGATTCATACAACATATATGTTGCTATCTCACTGGAAATCTCGGGGGCACTAACCAAACGGTGTATGCATGATAAAGGGAATCTGGCATTCTCGACTAGTGACTTGTGGCAATGTGATGTTCTAGAATATAGCTCTTCTTTAGCTGTTCACCAGTGTCGTGCGGAACTGTTTGGATGAAGTGCTCTACTCATATGTATAGAATCCACATTTTAAATGTAAACATAGATTGATCTGGCATTGCTGTTAAAGAGATGATGGCCAGCCGGCGAAAGACCGGCCAGTAGATTTTCGACGCATCTACCGTGACAAGGAGTAAAATTTACCGAGTGTACACATACTCTTTTTGGATCGTTTTAATTCACATTGCTTGACAATTATGGCATAGATACATATGGCTATATGTCACTTTGAGTATGGACTCTCTTGCATAACTCCATGGTGCTCGTCGGAACATAATATAACCCTGCACCCATCTAAATTCTTTGCCTACCTCATGCCTCTTGATTTTCATGCTAAACAACTATCCAGTCGAACTGACTTGTGAAAAACATGAGATAATTAATTTGCACTATGCTGATTTTTTATTACTCAATTTACAGTGGCTGTTGCCTATCGAGGGGGGCTATTTAGAGCCTGAAGGTCTCGAAAAGACATACAGATTTGAGCAGTGGTCGATTCTGCCAAAGGTGGACATTTGGAGTTCAAGAAAATCATTTGACATGATCTTACCTGGTAAATGTGTAGATCTGTTACACTATTATGTGAATCTGCCACCCTAGCTACATTATCCAGTACCAAAATAGCCACATGATGCCCAGCTCAGATTTACGATATCGTGTTTCTTGATTCTTATTGTGTATGCCTTTATAGACTTACCATGTGGTTGTTACATATACCCTTCTTACTGTTTACGTGAAAGGAAGATGCAAGTTAGCCTGTAAAACATTTGTAACCATAACATAACATTGACACTATCAGCTTTGTACGACTAAACAGTTTTCCTAATCGAATAATTCAGTGAAAGAACTCTGCTGCAGGCTCTTATGTTATTTCATTAGGCATACTCTATGTTGCCACCTTGCTGAATGCTGACTGTCAGTTTCCCTAATTATGGTTTATGACCATGAGTTGTATGAGGGTGCTGACTAGCTGTTTTGTATGCAGTGCTTGGTCCTTATACTCTAGAATACACACCAAATGGGCGCTACATGATAGTAGGTGGGCGAAAAGGTCATGTTGCATTTATGGATATGTTGAATATGGAACTCATCAATGAATTTGAGGTCAGCTTTCAGTATTTAAGCAGTTTGTCAGGTTTACTTCTCTTTTTGTTCTTTTTTCCTCAGTAAAATGTTCACTATTGAATTTCAGTGCTTTGCTCATAAATTAGACTTGTGAGAATGATCTTAGTCTGGTCCTCAATATTGGTGGAAATTAGCTGTATTAAAAGTTTGTGCCTTTTGTTAGACCAACCTGAAAGCAAGAACTAAATGAACTCTGGGGTTTAGTCTGCTAGTTCGACAAATATACACATGTGAAGGCTAAAAGGAGCCTAAGATACCATTGAGAAATAAGGATATCTATTTTATGTACTCATAAGTTGTAAGTAAAGATGATACACATTTTAATTGTGGAGGGCGTCGATGTTGAAGTCAAGGAACTACTTATAGTTCATATTTTTCCAAGGTATTGAAACTAGAAACTAGAGTACCTGGTAGGTACCCAACAGTTTGCTCACCTTGCAGGAGATTACATGGGTTAATCACCCTTATACTTAGTTATAATCAGCCTTATACTCTGGTTGTTCTGATAACCTGTGAGTGCACCTAGTACGAGTTTACAACTTAGTAAATCTAGTAATTGAGTTTTTTCATTTCATACGGTTTGAGTGATAGCAGCTCATTCGGATAAAATATGCTGAGTTTAGCGTAGGTAGTTTTTCTTGTTTGCCCAGAAAAGACTAAAGTCTTCAGAGACTTTCCCGTTGTCTCCCCGTTGGTTCCCAAGGTTTGGAGAAGTGATAGCTAGGCACTAAGCGGGCGGTGTATGGATGCCTAGTTCCTAGACAGTAACCTGGAACATGGTGACAAGCAGCCAAGTAGCCAACCGTATACCTGGGCCAAGGACCATGCATCCAAGAGCAAAAATTACAAAGGTAAGGGAGTAGGATGGAGGGTGTGACGCCCTCGATTTAATCGTACACTAATCATACACGCAAACGTGTACGATCAAGATCAGGGAATCACGGAAAGATATCACAACACAACTCTACAAATAAAATAAGTCATACAATCATCATATTACAAGCCAGAGGCCTCGAGGGCTCGAATACAAGAGTTCGATCATAGACGAGTCAGCGGAAGCAACAATATCTGAATACAGACATAAGTTAAACAAGTTTACCTTAAAAAGGCTAGCACAAACTGGGATACAGATCGAAAAAGGCGCAGGCCTCCTGCCTGGGATCCTCCTAAACTACTCCTGGTCGCCGTCAGCGGGCTGCACGTAGTAGTAGGCACCTCTCGAGTAGTAGTAGTCGTCGTCGAAGGGGGCGTCTGGCTCCTGGGCTCCAACATCTGGTTGCGACAACCAAGTAGAAGGGATAGGGGGAAAAGAGGGAGAAAGCAACCGTGAGTACTCATCCAAAGTACTCGCAAGCAAGGAGCTACACTACATATGTATGCATTGGTATCAACTGGAATAAGGCTATTATATGTGGACTGAACTGCAGAAAGCCGGGATAAGGGGGGATAGCTAGTCCTTTCGAAGACTACGCTTCTGGCAGCCTCCGTCTTGCAGCATGTAAAAGAGAGTAGACTGAAGTCCTCCAAGTATCATCACATAGCATAATCCTAACCGATGATCCTCCCCTCGTCGCCCTGTGAGAGAGCGATCACCGGTTGTATCTGGCACTTGGAAGGGTGTGTTTTATTAAGTATCAGGTTCTAGTTGTCATAAGGTCAAGGTACAACTCCAAGTCGTCATGTTACCGAAGATCATGGCTATTCGAATAGATTAACTTCTCTGCAGGGGTGCACCACATATCCCAACACGCTCGATCCCATTTGGCCGGACACACTTTCCTGGGTCATGCCCGGCCTCGGAAGATCAACACGTCGCAGCCCTACCTAGGCACAACAGAGAGGTCAGCACGCCGGTCTAAATCCTATGGCGCAGGGGTCTGGGCCCATCGCCCATTGCACACCTGCACGTTGCGTACGCGGCCGGAAGCAGAACTAGCCCCCTTAATACAAGAGCAGGCTTACGGTCCAATCCGGCGCGCACCACTCAGTCGCTGACGTCATGAAGGCTTCGGCTGATACCACGACGTCGAGTGCCCATAACTGTCCCCGCGTAGATGGTTAGTGCGTATAGGCCAGTAGCCAGACTCAGATCAAATACCAAGATCTTGTTAAGCGTGTTAAGTATCCGCGAATGCCGACCAGGGACAGGCCCACCTCTCTCCTAGGTGGTCTCAACCGGCCCTGTCGCTCCGCCACAAAGTAACAGTCGGGGGCCGTCGGGAACCCAGGCCCACCTCTACCGGGATGGAGCCACCTGCCCCTTCAGCCCCAACTCCGAACAGTACCACAGGTAATGTAACAGTGTAAAGTATATAGTATATGCCCATGATCACCTCCCGAGGTGATCACGGCCCAGTAGTATAGCATGGCAGACGGACAAGAGTGTAGGGCCACTGATGATAATCTAGCATCCTATACTAAGCATTTAGGATTGCAGGTAAGGTATCAATAGTTGTAGCAACAATGACAGGCTATGCATCAGGATAGGATTAACGGAAAGCAGTAACATGCTACACTACTCTTATGTAAGCAGTAGAGAGAAGAGTAGGCGATATCTGATGATCAAAAAAGGGGGCTTGCCTAGTTGCTCAGACAAGAAGGAGGGGTCGTCGGTGACGTAGTCGACCAGAGGGGCATCATCATCGTCATGGGGTCTACCGGAAAGAAATAATGGAGGGGGAACGCAATAAATAACAGAGCAATCAAAGTATAACATGGCAATGCGCGGTGCTAGAGGTGACCTAACGCGGTATGAGGTGATACCGGTGAAGGGGGGAAACATCCGGGAAAGTATCCCCGGTGTTTCGCGTTTTCGGGCAGAGGAGCTGGAGGAGGAAAGTTGCGAGTTTGATATGTTAGGGGTGTGTGGCGGATGAACGGGCTGCGTATCCGGGTTCGTCTCGTCGTTCTGAGCAACTTTCATGTACAAAGTTTTTCGATCCGAGCTACGGTTTATTTTAAAATGATTTTCTAAAGTTTTATTAATTTTTGGAATTAATTATTTTCAACATTATCCAGAACAGTAAAGGATGACGTCAGCATGACATCATGCTGATGTCAGCAGTCAACTGTGTAGTTGACTGGGTCAACTATGTGTGGGTCCCGCATGTCATTGATTGATTAGGCTAAACAGGGGTTAATTAAGTTAACTAGTAATTAGGTTAATCTAATCAAGATTAATTAATTTAATTTAATTAATTCTTTAATTAATTAATTAATTAATTTAATAATTATTATTTCTTTAATTATTTTTATTATCATTTTTTAATTCTTTTTTTAAATTAAAACATTCTGGGCATGGGGCCCATCTGTCATAGGCCCCAGGGGCCGATGCGGGTTTGCAGGCGCTACAGGCGCCCGTGCGGGCGCTCGCCCGCAGGGAGCAGCGGGGCGAGGCCAAGTCACGGCGGCCGCGATGGCCAACGGCGCGGCGGCGTGGGTGGTACAGGGGATGGAGTGCGGGGCCGGCGACGAGCGCCTGCCCGCCCGGCAGGGCGCTACGGGGCAGCAGGCGAAAAGGGGGGGCTTGCGGGCTGGCGCCGGCAACCGTGAAGGTGGCCGCGACCGAGGCAGGCGGCTGGGGCGCGCTAGCCTAGCGCGGGCACGGCTGGGCGAAGCCAGCGCGGCCAAGGCGCGTAGTGAGTGAGGGAGCGG
>NC_041380.1:563671029-563678068 GCF_002162155.2 Triticum dicoccoides
GGGGCGCGTCGTGGGGGAATTGGGTGACTGGGAGGTTAGGGTTTCCGGTCGGGGTGGGGTTATGGGGAGTGCGGGGGAGTGGCCGGTTGGGCCTTTGCCCAGTTGGGCCGGTGGTCGAATGGGTCGGCCAGTTGGGTCGGCTGGCCCGGGGGGGTTCTTTTTCCCCCCTTTGTTTGTTTGTTTGTTTGTTTTCTGTTTTCTTTTATTATTTCTTTATTTTCTGTTTTTATTCAATTTAAAATATTTATGCATTTTATAAAACTGTATCTTCTACACCATAATTATCTATGTAATATTTAGTACAAACCGAACATTTTTATTTTAATGTTTGAAAACTTTTATTGTTTTCCTGTAATTAAATTTTGAATTTGTTTCGGTTTTGAATTATCTAGGGTTTATCAACAGTAACCGAGGTGACGTGGCATCATTAGCGGGGATCACTGTAGCTTAATTATCCGGGTGTCACAATTCTCCTCCACTACAAGAAATCTCGTTCCGAGATTTAAGAGGGGGACTAAGGGGGAAAGGTCTGGTTACGAAATCCTAACGAATCTTCTCAGTCTTGGTTGCTCTTCTCGAACAGGTCGATCCATAGCGTCGATGTCTTCATTCCTATGCATCAATGCATCATGATGAAGTTGTTGTCCTTTCTTCGGGAACTCCATCGTACTTACAAAATGGTAAGAAGGGAAAACTCTATATGGATGGATTCTATCAAGATCGAGCATCAGACGGTTAACTCAGGGAAGAAGCATAAGTATCTCTCGAATTGAAACTTAAGAAGATATCAAGAGCAAAGTAAGAAGGTACCATGAGAAGTTTCAAACGGATAGGCAATCGTTGGATGCCCAATTAGAAGGTGAAAGGGTTTCAGGGCAACGAGAATAGGTATTGCGCCACATACCAGAATAGGTCACTAGACAGGTGGCCCGTGAATTACATATGAAGTCAAGCGCGAGGAATAACTTTGACAACAGGGTGTACAGGTGAGTCAGGTTTCGATCCTGTGGAACTGTGGGTTATGGGCCCACCATGTGGTTCTTTTCTTTTCTTTTTAATAGGAGCAGTGACATCTTGCACGGTCATGATAGCAAGGCATGTCAGGGAATACCATGTCAGCTATGTCGGCAACAACGTTGGTACCAAGGGCGAGGGACGAAGAGAACCATTTTCCTGCTCGTTGAAACGAGGCGGACCAATAGGCAAAGTTCTCGTCCATCGGTGGTTACCGGAATGTCATCAACAATAGAAACAGGGTCTTACTGACACGGTTGTACACCAAGGTGTGTAGTTAAGCAGAAGAATATTACTGCTTAAATCATATGGATCACGAGGAAGATTTAAACAAATCAATGGAAAGGAAAATGTGATCATCAGATTAAATAGAGCAATGGAAAGGAAAATGTGTTTAAACACATTATTCAGGGTTATATCCTTCGCTAAGGACAAACAGATCATGATATCCACAACAGGATATAATGTAGAAAACCCTTTAGGAAAGGGGAGAGAAACTTCATGACATTACCCATACAACGGTGTTTGGATAATTGATAAAGAGAATTCAACGTTGTGCTTCAAATGTTCTTATTGATGGTCGGAGTACCACCGACATGCTTCGAGATAGCATTGACATTGTCAACAGGTAAAGATCGGGCTATGGATACATACGGGATCCATCGGGATCAACTTATAGAATAAGTCTTATAATTTCCTCAGGGAAGAATGGTTAACCTTGCTAATAAGGAAACTATAATAGCAGGTCATCCGGCCAGGTGTGCTGGACATGCCATCACCTTACCGGGTCATAAAAGACCAGTGTTATAACTCTTGAAAATATGTTCTCACCATCATATCTGACCGAGGTGCAGATCTAATTGGTGTCATGATACC
Source organism: Triticum dicoccoides (assembly GCF_002162155.2). NCBI lineage: Eukaryota > Viridiplantae > Streptophyta > Magnoliopsida > Poales > Poaceae > Triticum > Triticum dicoccoides. Next base: position 563,672,920 of record NC_041380.1, read on the forward strand.
TCAGACTCAGGATGTCCGAGAAGAAAAGGTGCAACACAAATAGTCGAAATGACACTGCAAGATTCTCGGGAAATGAACCATGGGAGAGGGTTCCTGGAATAATAGTTCATCATTAAACCAAGGAGGGGATGAGAAGGTGGCTGATGGGCTCACCGACAATTCATCGAGAATTTCAAACGGATGGCTTTCCACAATAATGTGAACAAGAAGATGACACTAGTCAATTCAAATGATAATGTTGTATGCTCTAGGAAAACATACACCATCAATCATAGTTGAAAGGGGCAACCGAAATGTGGGCTTATAGTAGCATGATCAACGTTAGAATGGTGGTTCAGCAACCAATAGGCTAAGAATGAATTATCGATCATTAACTCCAAAGCAATAGGGTTGCTAGAAGGGTAAAATCCAAACAGCACCGTTCACTTGTTGGTACCCCGGTTGGAATCAATACGAGGACCAAGAAAGAATGGTCATGGTGAGAAGTATCACTATACCAAGAATTCTTAAGTGGTGGAGCAATCCTCACAACATTCTTGACATCAAAGATGGTAATACTCCGCGGTAGAACATAACATAAGTTGGATAGCAAGGAACTCAAGGTACAGCACAAAACAGGAACAAGTTTTGTGTTGGAGGGAATGCAATAATGTTGTCGATGACAACCCAAATCATCGAGGGTAAAGGATGCTATTTCTCATCAAGAATTCGATAGATATCTTGGAAGACCTCATAAGGTTGATGATGTTCACGACACATTTGTCGAGAGATTTCAAGATGTAAACAATCAGCAACGACATCGAGTCAAAGAAATGATGAAGCGGAAGGTCATTGGAACCATGGGTAGGACACAAACTTTAAATCAAGCTTGTTGTTCAAGGTGAACTGATATGACGAGGAAGATCGACGTAAGCTTAGCTCATCATCGAAAGTTGTGCTCCGGGATTAAGGACCAGGTAGCACAGTTAAAATTTAGCACAATAATGATATAGCCGATCAGGCTAGGAATGACTTGAAGGATTATTAAACTCGTAAGCAACAAGAATTACTTAGAGTTATTGAATCAGAGTGCGGAATCGATTCACTTATCGGTGTTCTCGAGTGACTAATAACTCAGAACCTGGGGGGATCCAAGATCGGTGAGAAACAATACTAGATGAAGACTCGCAGGAAGCAACACAGTACTCGAGATACCAGAGGTTAATACTCGAGGAAGATCAAAAATAGAGGTTGCAGAGATGTATCGATCAACAAAAGACAAGTGCTTTAACTTGTCTGAGAAATGGAATCAAGGAGAAAATGTGGTCGGGATCATGATTGCAAATGATCAATACATAGATACCAGATGATGTCATATCAAGGAAATAGTTAATATTGCAAGAATCTTCTATGATAGGATCTACATCATGTCCATGGGCATGAACACAAAGTTCAAGGTCGACTCCCACTTCTTTAATGCATAACCTTTCATTTACTTCTCACTTTCGAAGAAGTTGTAGTGTTGAAATTTCATTTGGCAAAATACCAGAAGTGTATGACTCGTGAAAACTTTCGAGTTCACACGGTTTTAGAGAAGGTTGTATAGGTTCAACCCATCGGGGTTTCTTAGAAACATATACCACAAGTTTCAAGAGTAAATATCACAAGCTCGAAAGTAGAGCATGGTTAGCAAAACAGAGGATACAATTTACCAAAGGTATCACATACCCATGGAGAGGCTCACAAGGTTATTGAATAGGAAGGACACTGCCGGACAATAATCCAACAAGGGGTCCTATGGTCTACAATGAAGCTGATGCGAGTATCGGTACTCTATCTGAGGAAGATGGAATGAAAGGGCATCAGATTAGCATTTCCAAATCAAGGGATCAAAAGCCAACGCTCTCATTAAGAATGGATCAGTCGAATAGACTTAGGGGTACAATCGACGACAATTTGATTTGTCGATAACCAGCTCATGTTTAAAATGACGTGTGAGCCGGAAGGATGAATCATTGGATCTGATTGAGGATGGCGAGCATTCACAACATTTTGAATCAACGGACTCAAAATGATAATGACAAGAGATGCCAATAAAATTATAGACTTATGGGATTAACCATAATGCAAGCAAGTAAGAACTTCAAGAGTAATAGGCTACTCAGGATTTTCGGAAGTTCAAATAGTATTTTGAAGACTTTTGTGAAATACATGAACCAACTGGGGATGAGCAAATATCCGGTGAGTGCTAGAAATTACCCATAGTGGTATTCATGTGGCAAAGAAATGCAAGGCAGTAGGCACAAAGTATTCTCAGAACAATAGAGAGAATTTTGGGGCATCTTGTAATAACAAGATCAATGAGGAATGATTATATGAATGGCACGTGTACGTGGTTATCCATAGAGGTTTATCGATAGAAGGGAATTGCAAAAGCAACACGCACAAGGTCTCGACAGAATATCGGAGAGTATCTTCGAAATCTTCTAGTGCAGCCGGCGATCATCTGGACTGAAGGGGCTCTCCGGGAGAAAGTATTTTCGAGAACTTAAGTTAGATTTTTAGTAAATTCATTAAACCCGAATAGGAGAGAGTTCAGAGTCCCAGAGTAAGGATCGAGGAGTAAAAGAGTCTAATACCACCCAGATGGCGATGTGGGCCCGTAAGGCACACAACCATGTTAGTAAAAGTTTTTGTAATGTCTAGACTCAACTTCGGCCAAGGAGTGTGGAAGGGGGATTCCTACAGGCAGTCAGCTCTGATACCAACTTGTGACGCCCCCGATTTAATCGTACACTAATCATACACGCAAACGTCTACGATCAAGATCAGGGAATCACGGGAAGATATCACAACACAACTCTACAAATAAAATAAGTCATGCAATCATCATATTACAAACCAGGGGCCTCGAGGGCTCGAATACAAGAGCTCGGTCATAGACGAGTCAGTGGAAGCAACAATATCTGAGTACAGACATAAGTTAAACAAGTTTGCCTTAAGAAGGCTAGCACAAACTGGGATACAGATCGAAAGAGGCGCAGGCCTCCTGCCTGGGATCCTCCTAAACTACTCCTGGTCGCCGTCAGCGGGCTGCACGTAGTAGTAGGCACCTCTCGAGTAGTAGTAGTCGTCGTCGAAGGGGGCGTCTGGCTCCTGGGCTCCAACATCTGGTTGCGACAACCAAGTAGAAGGGATAGGGGGAAAAGAGGGAGAAAGCAACCGTGAGTACTCATCCAAAGTACTCGCAAGCAAGGAGCTACACTACATATGTATGCATTGGTATCAACTGGAATAAGGCTATTATATGTGGACTGAACTGCAGAAAGCCGGGATAAGGGGGGATAGCTAGTCCTTTCGAAGACTACGCTTCTGGCAGCCTCCGTCTTGCAGCATGTAAAAGAGAGTAGACTGAAGTCCTCCAAGTATCATCACATAGCATAATCCTAACCGATGATCCTCCCCTCGTCGCCCTGTGAGAGAGCGATCACCGGTTGTATCTGGCACTTGGAAGGGTGTGTTTTATTAAGTATCAGGTTCTAGTTGTCATAAGGTCAAGGTACAACTCCAAGTCGTCCTGTTACCGAAGATCATGGCTATTCGAATAGATTAACTTCTCTGCAGGGGTGCACCACATATCCCAACACGCTCGATCCCATTTGGCCGGACACACTTTATTGGGTCATGCCCGGCCTCGGAAGATCAACACGTCGCAGCCCTACCTAGGCACAACAGAGAGGTCAGCACGCCGGTCTAAATCCTATGGCGCAGGGGTCTGGGCCCATCGCCCATTGCACACCTGCACGTTGCGTACGCGGCCGGAAGCAGAACTGGCCCCCTTAATACAAGAGCAGGCTTATGGTCCAATTCGGCGCGCGCCACTCAGTCGCTGACGTCACGAAGGCTTCGGCTGATACCACGACGTCGAGTGCCCATAACTGTCCCCGCGTAGATGGTTAGTGCGTATAGGCCAGTAGCCAGACTCAGATCAAATACCAAGATCTCGTTAAACGTGTTAAGTATCCGCGAATGCCGACCAGGGCCAGGCCCACCTCTCTCCTAGGTGGTCTCAACCGGCCCTGTCGCTCCGCCACAAAGTATCAGTCGGGGGCCGTCGGGAACCCAGGCCCACCTCTACCGGGATGGAGCCACCTGCCCCTTCAGCCCCAACTCCGAACAGTACCACAGGTAATGTAACAGTGTAAAGTATATAGTATATGCCCATGATCACCTCCCGAGGTGATCACGGCCCAGTAGTATAGCATGGCAGACGGACAAGAGTGTAGGGCCACTGATGATAATCTAGCATCCTATACTAAGCATTTAGGATTGCAGGTAAGGTATCAATAGTTGTAGCAACAATGACAGGCTATGCATCAGGATAGGATTAACAGAAAGCAGTAACATGCTACACTACTCTAATGCAAGCAGTAGAGAGAAGAGTAGGCGATATCTGATGATCAAAAAGGGGGGCTTGCCTGGTTGCTCAGACAAGAAGGAGGGGTCGTCGGTGACGTAGTCGACCATAGGGGCATCATCATCGTCACGGGGTCTACCGGAAAGAATTAACGGAGGGGGAACGCAATAAATAACAGAGCAATCAAAGTATAACATGGCAATGCGCGGTGCTAGAGGTGACCTAACGCGGTATGAGGTGATACCGGTGAAGGGGGGAAACATCCGGGAAAGTATCCTCGGCGTTTCGCGTTTTCGGGCAGAGGAGCCGGAGGGGGAAAGTTGCGAGTTTGATATGTTAGGGGTGTGTGGCGGACGAACGGGCTGCGTATCCGGGTTCGTCTCGTCGTTCTAAGCAACTTTCATGTACAAAGTTTTTCGATCCGAGCTACGGTTTATTTTAAAATGATTTTCTAAAGTTTTATTAATTTTTGGAATTAATTATTTTCAACATTATCCAGAACAGTAAAGGATGATGTCAGCATGACATCATGCTGATGTCAGCAGTCAACTATGCAGTTGACTGGGTCAACTATGTGTGGGTCCCGCATGTCATTGATTGATTAGGCTAAACAGGGGTTAATTAAGTTAACTAGTAATTAGGTTAATCTAATCAAGATTAATTAATTTAATTTAATTAATTCTTTAATTAATTAATTTAATAATTATTATTTATTTAATTATTTTTATTATCGTTTTTTTAATTCTTTTTTTT
>NC_041380.1:563678550-563686302 GCF_002162155.2 Triticum dicoccoides
CGCTCGGCAGGGCGCTACGGGGCAGCAGGCGAAAAGGGGGGGCTTGCGGGCTGGCGCCGGCAACCGTGGAGGTGGCCGCGACCGAGGCAGGCGGCTGGGGCGCGCTAGCCTAGCGCGGGCACGGCTGGGCGAAGCCAGCGCGGCCAAGGCGCGTAGTGAGTGAGGGAGCGGGGCGGGGCGCCGGCTGTAGTGGCCGCGGCAGCGGCAACAGCAGCGCACAGCACGGGGGGCGCAGTAGCGGCAGGTAGACGCGAGTGTAGCGGGCAGGGGCCAGGGAGCGGAGCTCCAAGCGCGGCGGCGCTGCAGATGGGAGCGGAGCAGGCGCGCAGCAGTGAGGTAGCGGCGCGAGGAGGCGTGCAGCGTCTGGACGGCATCGCCAGCGAAGCGAGGCTGGCGCGCGGGTGCGCGCGTGCTCACGCGAGCACGAGCACCAGGCGGCGTGTGCACGACTGCGGGACGGTGCGAGGAGCAACGAGGAAGAGAGGTCGGGGGCCTCACCGCGGATTCGTAGGGTCAAGGCAGCGGGGCTCGGGGAGGTCGACGGGGACGACGCGCGATGGGGAGGCAGGCCGGCGGGGAGGAGGACGGGGACATGTCGACGATGAAGAGGCGAGCGGCGTGGTTCCGGCGACGGGATCCGGGGAGCGTCAGGCGAGGGCGGGTGTTGACGAGGCGGCGGGGTCGTGCCCCGATCTGATCTGGATCAGGGGGGAGGGGCGCGTCGTGGGGGAATTGGGTGACTGGGAGGTTAGGGTTTCCGGTCGGGGTGGGGTTATGGGGAGTGCGGGGGAGTGGCCGGTTGGGCCTTTGCCCAGTTGGGCCGGTGGTCGAATGGGTCGGCCAGTTGGGTCGGCTGGCCCGGGGGGGTTCTTTTTCCCCCCTTTGTTTGTTTGTTTGTTTGTTTTCTGTTTTCTTTTATTATTTCTTTATTTTCTGTTTTTATTCAATTTAAAATATTTATGCATTTTATAAAACTGTATCTTCTACACCATAATTATCTATGTAATATTTAGTACAAACCGAACATTTTTATTTTAATGTTTGAAAACTTTTATTGTTTTCCTGTAATTAAATTTTGAATTTGTTTCGGTTTTGAATTATCTAGGGTTTATCAACAGTAACCGAGGTGACGTGGCATCATTAGCGGGGATCACTGTAGCTTAATTATCCGGGTGTCACAATTCTCCTCCACTACAAGAAATCTCGTTCCGAGATTTAAGAGGGGGACTAAGGGGGAAAGGTCTGGTTACGAAATCCTAACGAATCTTCTCAGTCTTGGTTGCTCTTCTCGAACAGGTCGATCCATAGCGTCGATGTCTTCATTCCTATGCATCAATGCATCATGATGAAGTTGTTGTCCTTTCTTCGGGAACTCCATCGTACTTACAAAATGGTAAGAAGGGAAAACTCTATATGGATGGATTCTATCAAGATCGAGCATCAGACGGTTAACTCAGGGAAGAAGCATAAGTATCTCTCGAATTGAAACTTAAGAAGATATCAAGAGCAAAGTAAGAAGGTACCATGAGAAGTTTCAAACGGATAGGCAATCGTTGGATGCCCAATTAGAAGGTGAAAGGGTTTCAGGGCAACGAGAATAGGTATTGCGCCACATACCAGAATAGGTCACTAGACAGGTGGCCCGTGAATTACATATGAAGTCAAGCGCGAGGAATAACTTTGACAACAGGGTGTACAGGTGAGTCAGGTTTCGATCCTGTGGAACTGTGGGTTATGGGCCCACCATGTGGTTCTTTTCTTTTCTTTTTAATAGGAGCAGTGACATCTTGCACGGTCATGATAGCAAGGCATGTCAGGGAATACCATGTCAGCTATGTCGGCAACAACGTTGGTACCAAGGGCGAGGGACGAAGAGAACCATTTTCCTGCTCGTTGAAACGAGGCGGACCAATAGGCAAAGTTCTCGTCCATCGGTGGTTACCGGAATGTCATCAACAATAGAAACAGGGTCTTACTGACACGGTTGTACACCAAGGTGTGTAGTTAAGCAGAAGAATATTACTGCTTAAATCATATGGATCACGAGGAAGATTTAAACAAATCAATGGAAAGGAAAATGTGATCATCAGATTAAATAGAGCAATGGAAAGGAAAATGTGTTTAAACACATTATTCAGGGTTATATCCTTCGCTAAGGACAAACAGATCATGATATCCACAACAGGATATAATGTAGAAAACCCTTTAGGAAAGGGGAGAGAAACTTCATGACATTACCCATACAACGGTGTTTGGATAATTGATAAAGAGAATTCAACGTTGTGCTTCAAATGTTCTTATTGATGGTCGGAGTACCACCGACATGCTTCGAGATAGCATTGACATTGTCAACAGGTAAAGATCGGGCTATGGATACATACGGGATCCATCGGGATCAACTTATAGAATAAGTCTTATAATTTCCTCAGGGAAGAATGGTTAACCTTGCTAATAAGGAAACTATAATAGCAGGTCATCCGGCCAGGTGTGCTGGACATGCCATCACCTTACCGGGTCATAAAAGACCAGTGTTATAACTCTTGAAAATATGTTCTCACCATCATATCTGACCGAGGTGCAGATCTAATTGGTGTCATGATACCTCAGACTCAGGATGTCCGAGAAGAAAAGGTGCAACACAAATAGTCGAAATGACACTGCAAGATTCTCGGGAAATGAACCATGGGAGAGGGTTCCTGGAATAATAGTTCATCATTAAACCAAGGAGGGGATGAGAAGGTGGCTGATGGGCTCACCGACAATTCATCGAGAATTTCAAACGGATGGCTTTCCACAATAATGTGAACAAGAAGATGACACTAGTCAATTCAAATGATAATGTTGTATGCTCTAGGAAAACATACACCATCAATCATAGTTGAAAGGGGCAACCGAAATGTGGGCTTATAGTAGCATGATCAACGTTAGAATGGTGGTTCAGCAACCAATAGGCTAAGAATGAATTATCGATCATTAACTCCAAAGCAATAGGGTTGCTAGAAGGGTAAAATCCAAACAGCACCGTTCACTTGTTGGTACCCCGGTTGGAATCAATACGAGGACCAAGAAAGAATGGTCATGGTGAGAAGTATCACTATACCAAGAATTCTTAAGTGGTGGAGCAATCCTCACAACATTCTTGACATCAAAGATGGTAATACTCCGCGGTAGAACATAACATAAGTTGGATAGCAAGGAACTCAAGGTACAGCACAAAACAGGAACAAGTTTTGTGTTGGAGGGAATGCAATAATGTTGTCGATGACAACCCAAATCATCGAGGGTAAAGGATGCTATTTCTCATCAAGAATTCGATAGATATCTTGGAAGACCTCATAAGGTTGATGATGTTCACGACACATTTGTCGAGAGATTTCAAGATGTAAACAATCAGCAACGACATCGAGTCAAAGAAATGATGAAGCGGAAGGTCATTGGAACCATGGGTAGGACACAAACTTTAAATCAAGCTTGTTGTTCAAGGTGAACTGATATGACGAGGAAGATCGACGTAAGCTTAGCTCATCATCGAAAGTTGTGCTCCGGGATTAAGGACCAGGTAGCACAGTTAAAATTTAGCACAATAATGATATAGCCGATCAGGCTAGGAATGACTTGAAGGATTATTAAACTCGTAAGCAACAAGAATTACTTAGAGTTATTGAATCAGAGTGCGGAATCGATTCACTTATCGGTGTTCTCGAGTGACTAATAACTCAGAACCTGGGGGGATCCAAGATCGGTGAGAAACAATACTAGATGAAGACTCGCAGGAAGCAACACAGTACTCGAGATACCAGAGGTTAATACTCGAGGAAGATCAAAAATAGAGGTTGCAGAGATGTATCGATCAACAAAAGACAAGTGCTTTAACTTGTCTGAGAAATGGAATCAAGGAGAAAATGTGGTCGGGATCATGATTGCAAATGATCAATACATAGATACCAGATGATGTCATATCAAGGAAATAGTTAATATTGCAAGAATCTTCTATGATAGGATCTACATCATGTCCATGGGCATGAACACAAAGTTCAAGGTCGACTCCCACTTCTTTAATGCATAACCTTTCATTTACTTCTCACTTTCGAAGAAGTTGTAGTGTTGAAATTTCATTTGGCAAAATACCAGAAGTGTATGACTCGTGAAAACTTTCGAGTTCACACGGTTTTAGAGAAGGTTGTATAGGTTCAACCCATCGGGGTTTCTTAGAAACATATACCACAAGTTTCAAGAGTAAATATCACAAGCTCGAAAGTAGAGCATGGTTAGCAAAACAGAGGATACAATTTACCAAAGGTATCACATACCCATGGAGAGGCTCACAAGGTTATTGAATAGGAAGGACACTGCCGGACAATAATCCAACAAGGGGTCCTATGGTCTACAATGAAGCTGATGCGAGTATCGGTACTCTATCTGAGGAAGATGGAATGAAAGGGCATCAGATTAGCATTTCCAAATCAAGGGATCAAAAGCCAACGCTCTCATTAAGAATGGATCAGTCGAATAGACTTAGGGGTACAATCGACGACAATTTGATTTGTCGATAACCAGCTCATGTTTAAAATGACGTGTGAGCCGGAAGGATGAATCATTGGATCTGATTGAGGATGGCGAGCATTCACAACATTTTGAATCAACGGACTCAAAATGATAATGACAAGAGATGCCAATAAAATTATAGACTTATGGGATTAACCATAATGCAAGCAAGTAAGAACTTCAAGAGTAATAGGCTACTCAGGATTTTCGGAAGTTCAAATAGTATTTTGAAGACTTTTGTGAAATACATGAACCAACTGGGGATGAGCAAATATCCGGTGAGTGCTAGAAATTACCCATAGTGGTATTCATGTGGCAAAGAAATGCAAGGCAGTAGGCACAAAGTATTCTCAGAACAATAGAGAGAATTTTGGGGCATCTTGTAATAACAAGATCAATGAGGAATGATTATATGAATGGCACGTGTACGTGGTTATCCATAGAGGTTTATCGATAGAAGGGAATTGCAAAAGCAACACGCACAAGGTCTCGACAGAATATCGGAGAGTATCTTCGAAATCTTCTAGTGCAGCCGGCGATCATCTGGACTGAAGGGGCTCTCCGGGAGAAAGTATTTTCGAGAACCTAAGTTAGATTTTTAGTAAATTCATTAAACCCGAATAGGAGAGAGTTCAGAGTCCCAGAGTAAGGATCGAGGAGTAAAAGAGTCTAATACCACCCAGATGGCGATGTGGGCCCGTAAGGCACACAACCATGTTAGTAAAAGTTTTTGTAATGTCTAGACTCAACTTCGGCCAAGGAGTGTGGAAGGGGGATTCCTACAGGCAGTCGGCTCTGATACCAACTTGTGACGCCCCCGATTTAATCGTACACTAATCATACACGCAAACGTGTACGATCAAGATCAGGGAATCACGGGAAGATATCACAACACAACTCTACAAATAAAATAAGTCATGCAATCATCATATTACAAGCCAGGGGCCTCGAGGGCTCGAATACAAGAGCTCGGTCATAGACGAGTCAGTGGAAGCAACAATATCTGAGTACAGACATAAGTTAAACAAGTTTGCCTTAAGAAGGCTAGCACAAACTGGGATACAGATCGAAAGAGGCGCAGGCCTCCTGCCTGGGATCCTCCTAAACTACTCCTGGTCGCCGTCAGCGGGCTGCACGTAGTAGTAGGCACCTCTCGAGTAGTAGTAGTCGTCGTCGAAGGGGGCGTCTGGCTCCTGGGCTCCAACATCTGGTTGCGACAACCAAGTAGAAGGGATAGGGGGAAAAGAGGGAGAAAGCAACCGTGAGTACTCATCCAAAGTACTCGCAAGCAAGGAGCTACACTACATATGTATGCATTGGTATCAACTGGAATAAGGCTATTATATGTGGACTGAACTGCAGAAAGCCGGGATAAGGGGGGATAGCTAGTCCTTTCGAAGACTACGCTTCTGGCAGCCTCCGTCTTGCAGCATGTAAAAGAGAGTAGACTGAAGTCCTCCAAGTATCATCACATAGCATAATCCTAACCGATGATCCTCCCCTCGTCGCCCTGTGAGAGAGCGATCACCGGTTGTATCTGGCACTTGGAAGGGTGTGTTTTATTAAGTATCAGGTTCTAGTTGTCATAAGGTCAAGGTACAACTCCAAGTCGTCTTGTTACCGAAGATCATGGCTATTCGAATAGATTAACTTCTCTGCAGGGGTGCACCACATATCCCAACACGCTCGATCCCATTTGGCCGGACACACTTTATTGGGTCATGCCCGGCCTCGGAAGATCAACACGTCGCAGCCCTACCTAGGCACAACAGAGAGGTCAGCACGCCGGTCTAAATCCTATGGCGCAGGGGTCTGGGCCCATCGCCCATTGCACACCTGCACGTTGCGTACGCGGCCGGAAGCAGAACTGGCCCCCTTAATACAAGAGCAGGCTTATGGTCCAATCCGGCGCGCGCCACTCAGTCGCTGACGTCACGAAGGCTTCGGCTGATACCACGACGTCGAGTGCCCATAACTGTCCCCGCGTAGATGGTTAGTGCGTATAGGCCAGTAGCCAGACTCAGATCAAATACCAAGATCTCGTTAAACGTGTTAAGTATCCGCGAATGCCGACCAGGGCCAGGCCCACCTCTCTCCTAGGTGGTCTCAACCGGCCCTGTCGCTCCGCCACAAAGTATCAGTCGGGGGCCGTCGGGAACCCAGGCCCACCTCTACCGGGATGGAGCCACCTGCCCCTTCAGCCCCAACTCCGAACAGTACCACAGGTAATGTAACAGTGTAAAGTATATAGTATATGCCCATGATCACCTCCCGAGGTGATCACGGCCCAGTAGTATAGCATGGCAGACGGACAAGAGTGTAGGGCCACTGATGATAATCTAGCATCCTATACTAAGCATTTAGGATTGCAGGTAAGGTATCAATAGTTGTAGCAACAATGACAGGCTATGCATCAGGATAGGATTAACAGAAAGCAGTAACATGCTACACTACTCTAATGCAAGCAGTAGAGAGAAGAGTAGGCGATATCTGATGATCAAAAAGGGGGGCTTGCCTGGTTGCTCAGACAAGAAGGAGGGGTCGTCGGTGACGTAGTCGACCATAGGGGCATCATCATCGTCACGGGGTCTACCGGAAAGAATTAACGGAGGGGGAACGCAATAAATAACAGAGCAATCAAAGTATAACATGGCAATGCGCGGTGCTAGAGGTGACCTAACGCGGTATGAGGTGATACCGGTGAAGGGGGGAAACATCCGGGAAAGTATCCTCGGCGTTTCGCGTTTTCGGGCAGAGGAGCCGGAGGGGGAAAGTTGCGAGTTTGATATGTTAGGGGTGTGTGGCGGACGAACGGGCTGCGTATCCGGGTTCGTCTCGTCGTTCTAAGCAACTTTCATGTACAAAGTTTTTCGATCCGAGCTACGGTTTATTTTAAAATGATTTTCTAAAGTTTTATTAATTTTTGGAATTAATTATTTTCAACATTATCCAGAACAGTAAAGGATGATGTCAGCATGACATCATGCTGATGTCAGCAGTCAACTATGCAGTTGACTGGGTCAACTATGTGTGGGTCCCGCATGTCATTGATTGATTAGGCTAAACAGGGGTTAATTAAGTTAACTAGTAATTAGGTTAATCTAATCAAGATTAATTAATTTAATTTAATTAATTCTTTAATTAATTAATTTAATAATTATTATTTATTTAATTATTTTTATTATCGTTTTTTTAATTCTTTTTTTT
>NC_041380.1:563686546-563693321 GCF_002162155.2 Triticum dicoccoides
CGCTCGGCAGGGCGCTACGGGGCAGCAGGCGAAAAGGGGGGGCTTGCGGGCTGGCGCCGGCAACCGTGGAGGTGGCCGCGACCGAGGCAGGCGGCTGGGGCGCGCTAGCCTAGCGCGGGCACGGCTGGGCGAAGCCAGCGCGGCCAAGGCGCGTAGTGAGTGAGGGAGCGGGGCGGGGCGCCGGCTGTAGTGGCCGCGGCAGCGGCAACAGCAGCGCACAGCACGGGGGGCGCAGTAGCGGCAGGTAGACGCGAGTGTAGCGGGCAGGGGCCAGGGAGCGGAGCTCCAAGCGCGGCGGCGCTGCAGACGGGAGTGGAGCAGGCGCGCAGCAGTGGGGTAGCGGCGCGGGGAGGCGTGCAGCGTCTGGACGGCATCGCCAGCGAAGCGAGGCTGGCGCGCGGGTGCGCGCGTGCTCACCGCGAGCACGAGCACCAGGCGGCGCGTGCACGACTGCGGGACGGTGCGAGGAGCAACGAGGAAGAGAGGCCGGGGGCCTCACCGCGGATTCGTAGGGTCAAGGCAGCGGGGCTCGGGGAGGTCGACGGGGACGACGCGCGATGGGGAGGCAGGCCGGCGGGGAGGAGGACGGGGACGTGTCGACGACGGAGAGGCAAGCGGCGTGGTTCCGGTGACAGGATCCGGGGAGCGTCAGGCGAGGGCGGGTGTTGACGAGGCGGCGGGGTCGTGCCCCGATCCGATCTGGATCGGGGGGCAGAGGGGGCGCGTCGTGGGGGAATTGGGTGATTGGGAGGTTAGGGTTTCTGGTCGGGGTGGGGTTATGGGGAGTGTGGGGGAGTGGCCGGTTGGGCCTTTGCCCAGTTGGGCCGGTGGCCGAATGGGCCGGCCAGTTGGGTCGGCTGGCCCGGGGGGGTTCTTTTTCCCCCCTTTGTTTGTTTGTTTGTTTGTTTGTTTGTTTTCTGTTTTCTTTTATTATTTCTTTCTTTTCTGTTTTAATTCAATTTAAAATATTTATGCATTTTATAAAACTGTATCTTCTACACCATAATTATCTATGTAATATTTAGTACAAACCGAACATTTTTATTTTAATGTTTGAAAACTTTTATTGTTTTCCTGTAATTAAATTTTGAATTTGTTTCGGTTTTGAATTATCTAGGGTTTATCAACAGTAACCGAGGTGACGTGGCATCATTAGCGGGGGATCACTGTAGCTTAATTATCCGGGTGTCACAGAGGGTGTCTGCAGAGAATGTACAGGTTGTTGCAGCGTCAGGCGCGCAGCAGTGGGGTAGCGGCGCGGGGAGGCGTGCAGCGTCTGGACGGCATCGCCAGCGAAGCGAGGCTGGCGCGCGGGTGCGCGCGTGCTCACCGCGAGCACGAGCACCGGGCGGCGCGTGCACGACTGCGGGACGGTGCGAGGAGCAACGAGGAAGAGAGGCCGGGGGCCTCACCGCGGATTCGTAGGGTCAAGGCAGCGGGGCTCGGGGAGGTCGACGGGGACGACGCGCGATGGGGAGGCAGGCCGGCGGGGAGGAGGACGGGGACGTGTCGACGACGGAGAGGCAAGCGGCGTGGTTCCGGCGACGGGATCCGGGGAGCGTCAGGCAAGGGCGGGTGTTGACGAGGCGGCGGGGTCGTGCCCCGATCCGATCTGGATCGGGGGGGAGAGGGGGCGCGTCGTGGGGGAATTGGGTGACTGGGAGGTTAGGGTTTCTGGTCGGGGTGGGGTTATAGGGAGTGCGGGGGAGTGGCCGGTTGGGCCTTTGCCCAGTTGGGCCGGTGGCCGAATGGGCCGGCCAGTTGGGTCGGCTGGCCCGGGGGGGTTCTTTTTTCCCCCTTCGTTTGTTTGTTTGTTTGTTTTCTGTTTTCTTTTATCATTTCTTTCTTTTCTGTTTTAATTCAATTTAGAATATTTATGCATTTTATAAAACTGTATCTTCTACACCGTAATTATCTATGTAATATTTAGTACAAACCGAACATTTTTATTTTAATGTTTGAAAACTTTTATTGTTTTTCTGTAATTAAATTTTGAATTTGTTTCGGTTTTGAATTATCTAGGGTTTATCAACAGTAACCGAGGTGACGTGGCATCATTAGCAGGGGATCACTGTAGCTTAATTATCCGGATGTCACAGAGGGTGTCTGCAGAGAATGTACAGGTCGTTGCAGCGTGTAAGTCTGCAAAATGATGTCCCCTGTCCCTATGTTTTAGTCCATAAAGGAGCGTGTAAGCAGCGCCTAGTAGCATCTTTTGAACCTTGATGAAAGAAAGCGGACCTGACCCCTTCGCATTGTTTGTCCCTCGTAAAAAAGGAGAAATTTCTATATAAGGATACCACGAATTTTGACACAAACTGAATGGTCTAGATAGAGGGTACACTGGTATGTGGGTACAAAAATCCACACTCCATTCTAAAATTGTTCCCCGCTTTTCTCCGACATCAGCCCCTGGTTTTTATAATCACTGACTGTAGACATCTCCAACATTATTTCTTGTTGCACCTCATATATGTATTGTACTTCTCTGATCTTATCTTTTTATAGGTGAAGGAAACTGTGCACGACGTGGCATTTTTACAGAACGAGCAACTCTTTGCAGTCGCCCAGAAAAAGTAATTTATTGACTGTACTCAAGCTTTGCGACATATTTCCATTTCTCATGAAGTATATCAACATGTTCTATGTGCTAAAAAGGATGTAATAAGATGACCCCTACAGCTTGATGATGTAAAGAAAGGATGGACAAACCCATGCTCACCAAAATAAGAACCGTTGTCAGAATATGTTTGATATGTGGATCAATCAGGCTACAGAATGACGCAACATTTCAACATGATTCACTACACCGTTTCCCTGTACGATTTCCCATGAGTGGGATCATCATAAAATGGCATCTGTGAACAAGACTAATTTTTGGCAGTTTCTTGAACTGTTAGTGCATAAATATGTGGGCTAGGTACAGCTTAGGGTTGCCTTCTGACTTCAATATTCGAGAATGGGTTGTTGATCTGGACTCTGGAACTGTTAGTTTCTTAAATCGTGTATTAATACTCTATGTGCAAATGGTGCTTACAAGCTGTGAAGGGCTGATTATGCTAATGATTTCTATAGATTTTTTATAGTTCCTCACAAGAATATTGTTCAAACAGGTATCCGTACATATATAATCGTCATGGCACAGAAATTCACTGTCTGAAGGTAATCATGATTTAAATGCCTCTATGTTCTTGGTAACTTTGCCCTGGTTTTTGATGATTTTGAAGAAGTGGTTGTATATATAGTAAATCCGGGAATAGGAGCCTTTGTATGATCTCTACAGAACTAGTGATTAATAATAACTCTTATGTTAGGTACATTCAGTGATTTGTTCTTAGATCAGCTAATGGGAATACATGACCTCCCTTTTTTGTAGTTGGAAAACTAATAACTAGTGCCCAGACCACATATTGATATGCATCTGCATGTCAGTGCGATATTCAGATGCATTTTTGACAACTGAAAGCTTAGTGGTGGCAAAATACCGGGCATGCAAATATCCGAATTGAATGTTCCTTTGTTGATGAATGTGATGCTTTTTTCACATAGGGCTTTCCAAAAGGAACTTATTGGTACATACTAAACAGTTGAGTACTGCAAAAAAATTGTCGCAAGGAATTACTTTGGACAGTGCTTCTGTTTCGTAAGCATGATAACACTAGTGCAGCGACACCGTCATAGCTATCAGTCAATCATCGAATTTGTACCCAATGCATCTCCACGAAAGACGTGCTATCTCCAAAATACTTCTTTTGGGAGTCTAACAGTGATCACTCTTCCGTTTCACAGGAACATGGCAAATCGCTGAAACTTCAGTTTCTGGATAAACACTTACTCTTGGCATCGATAAACAGCTTCGGGCAGCTCCACTACCAAGATATGAGCACTGGTGAGATGATTGCAAACTACAGCACACGTCTTGGATGTACGGACGTGATGCGGGTAAATCCCTGCAATGCCGTCATTGGCCTTGGACATGCTGGTGGGGAACTCACAATGTGGAAGCCAACCAGTGTGAAACCCCTTGTCACGCAAGGTTTTGTTCCGCCCTTACGAGGACATCTGTGGGATCGGGCACTCCATGGGATTTTCCTCCATGCTCGTTCCTGTTACGCAATCCCGGGTCCGCTATCACCAGCGTTTCCGACCCACATGCGTCAACCAGACCCAACCGGAGAGCAACACCGACTTATGACAGGCCTTGGGCCCTCTCCCCCCAAAAGACTAGCCTGTTAGGAGGGGACACCCCGCCCTTATAAGTCGTGTTATTTCTCCCCCCACAACCGATGTGGGACTAAACCCAACAGTTCCTGGATCAGGCGAGCCATACTTCGATACCTTTGTTGACAACCCCATGGAGACCGGCAAGCAAAGGCGGGAGAAGGAGGTGCGGTCCCTTCTTGACAAGCTCCAACCAGAGACCATCATGCTTGATCCGAATGTGATAGCCACCGTAAGACAACTGAAGAAGAAAGAGAAGAAAACCAAGAAAGAGATCAAGGACGAGATTGAAGGTGCCGTCGAGGCCGCCAAGAACATTAGGGTCAAGAAGAAGACCAAGGGTAGGAGTAAGCCGAGCAGGCGGGCCAAGAAGGAGGAGGAGGAGGTTCTCAGAGCCAAGAGGCCTTTGTTGGATCAACACAAGGAAGGCAGTGGGCACCCGGATAAGAAACAGCGGATCGGCGATGAGACCGAGCTGCCGAAAGCATTGCAGCGGTTTGCCAAGAACAGGCAATCGTGATCTTAGTTATCAACTTATCATTAGCGAGTGTGTGCTGTAGTCTATTATGTAAAGGAGTAGCTGGCAAGTAGTAGTTCATGTGAACTTGTTAGAAAAATATGCACCCAAATTTTATTCTCTGCTGAGCATGACGTTCTCCAGGTTGAAGTTTGGTTTAGGTCAGCTGTTCTTCCTGAGCTGGCATAATTTTTATGTTTGATGATGATGATGAGGTTGAGGTTTGAGAGTCCCGTTTGATCTAATTACTTGTGCCTTGGTGGTGTCTTAACACTGTTTTATGTGCTGAGCTCCAATTCCTATTGGAATTAGCAACACTGTTTTCGTAGGATGAAATGTCCTTGGGTCAGAAATACTCGACCAATGCAGCATAGAAAGAAACTATAAGTATAGGTCTGGTGGTTACTGTTGTGAAAGGGGCATGTGT
The DNA here is from genome assembly GCF_002162155.2 of Triticum dicoccoides. NCBI lineage: Eukaryota > Viridiplantae > Streptophyta > Magnoliopsida > Poales > Poaceae > Triticum > Triticum dicoccoides. The sequence continues at coordinate 563,691,712 of NC_041380.1, forward strand.
TACTTGTGTATATGTTTTTCGGTTGTAGGATCACTTAGATTCATGAAGAAACTGTCAAAACCCACTGAAAATTATACTGAACGATCTCCTGTTCCCAACCTTAGTTGTCGCCACGCCGAAGGTGTCCACACCGCTCTCGGCCTAGAAAGCTTTTTTTACCGGTGCTGGGAGCTATCGGGAGCTACCGGTGAACCATCCACCGTTCACATTTTTTTTGCAAACTGTGTTTAAGTAGGACCCATTCATATGTATAATCATGTATTGTGGCAGTTAATCTTCGGAAACACTAACGCCCATACGTGTGGGTGTTTCCCAACTCGCTCACACGCCTGGATCGTCGTTCACTGTCTTTTGCACGAATCTTGACACGAAAAAGTGGATTTAATGTGGCACGTAGGACGGGGCTGGTGTGTGGGCATTGAAGAGTTTGCCCACACGCCCGCACCACGCTGTTTGCCAGCTGCGCTGTGTGGGCGAACTAGTTTCTGCCCACACAGCCACCACCTAGTTCATCCGCGTGTGGGCGAACTGCTTTTCGCCCACACGACACTTCTACGTTGTGGATGGCAACTGCAGTTACGCGAACGTGGCAACTAGGTAAATACACATGGCAACTGTGATTCTTTGCTAGACGGCAACTGCAGTTGCGCGTACGTGGCAATCAGATAAACACACATGGCAACTGTGATTAACAATACATGGCAACTATGGTTGGACCACACATGGCAACTAGGTAAACACACATGGCAACTACTGTTTGACTATATGTGGCAAGTAGTTAATCACACAGCAACTACGGTTTGATTACACGCGACAACTACCAGAAATTAGACATGGCAATTATAATTAACCAAAACAGATAGAGTTGCCATGCTTTTACAACTACACTTGCTATCCCGGATAACAACATCTACCAACCGGGATGGCAACTAAATTGTCATCCCGCGGGATACCTAACGTAGTTGCGCCAGGACGTGTGGGCATTTTTGCTTCGTGCCACACACGCGAGGTGGTGATGAGTAGTATTTGTTGGGCGTGTGGCACGAAGTAGCCGCGCCTACACGTGTGGGCAATTCTAATGTCTGCCCACACACAGCCCGTGTGGGCTGCCTCACTGGTGGAAAAAAGGCCTTTGGTCGCGGTTCGCAACTGCCATTAGTCGCGGTTGCGCAACCGCGACCAAATAAGCGCGACTAAAGCCCCCCACCTTTAGTCGCGGCTGCTTAAGAACCGCGACTAACGGCCCGTCCACGTGGGCGCCAGGCGGCCGTCGGGGCGGAGGACCTTTAGTCGCGGTTCTTCTGGCCAACCGCGACTAAAGGCCGCCACAGGTTTAGGGTTTTAGCCCCCCCCCCCTAAACCTGTTTTCTATTTAATTTGTATTGTTTTATTTCTTTTGTGCTTTATTTTAATTTTGAAGGAGTTTCATATATTCTACGGTACTACATACATGCATATGAATGTACAATTTCAAATAAATTTGAAATTAGAACCAAAAAGAATTCAAGAGGAATATACAATATATATTCAATATCATCGGATGACCATATACAATTTTGAACAAGTTTCCATACATGATTTAATGCATCGCTCTTTCTCTCTCTCTCTCT
>NC_041380.1:563693606-563727929 GCF_002162155.2 Triticum dicoccoides
GGCGTCGTGGGCGAGGTCGACGGCGGGCGGCGTCGAGGGCGAGGGCGGCAGGCCTTCGGCGCGGCAGAGAACGAGCGGAGAAATGGAGGCGACAGGTCGGGCGGTTGTATTTATAGCCTCCCCCTTTAGTCGCGGTTGGGGAGGCGACCCGCGACTAAAGGGTAACCTTTAGTCGCGGTTGGGGAGGCGACCCGCGACTAAAGGACTTTTTTGGCGGGTTTTTCGTTCCCGCGCGCAACCACCTTTAGTCGCGGTTGGGCACGCCAACCGCGACTAAAGGTATTTTCCAAATACTTTTTCTTTTTCAAAATCTTAAAAATACAAATAATATATCAAAAAATTCAGAAAAATAAAACTAATTCAATTCAAAATTCTAAAAATACAAATAATATATCAAAAAATTAAGAAAAATAAAACTAATTCAATTCAATATGTTAAAAATACAAATAATATATCAAAAAATTAAGAAAAATAGAACTAATTCAATTCAATATGTTAAAAATACAAATAATATATCAAAAAATTCAGAAAAAAAAACTAATTCAATTCAAAATGTTAAAAATACAAATAATATATCAAAAAATTCAGAAAAATAAAACTAATTCAATTCAAAATTCTAAAAATACAAATAATATATCAAAAAATTCAGAAAAATAAAACTAATTCAATTCAAAATTCTAAAAATACAAATAATATATCAAAAAATTAAGAAAAATAAAACTAATTCAATTCAAAATGTTAAAAATACAAATAATATATCAAAAAATTCAGAAAAATAAAACTAATTCAATTCAAAATGTTAAAAATACAAATAATATATCAAAAAATTCAGAAAAATAAAACTAATTCAATTCATCAAACACCTTATGTGCATAAGAGGAACCAAAAGCAAACCTACACCCACTTGTGAAGAGAATGGCTCCAAATGGCTAAGTGTTGGCTGCTGGATGGGTATATATAGGGGAGGGGCTTTAGTTGCGGTTGGCCTGGCAAACCGTGACTAAAGGTGCCCGAAGGCCTTTAGTCGCGGTTGTCCTGGCCAACCGCGACTAAAGACCCTCACGTGCGCCAGCTGGCCACCGAGCGCCCTGGGCCCAGGCCTTTGGTCGCGGTTCACCTCCAGAACCGCGACTAAAGGTCCCATTAGTCGCGGTTCCTACAGCTTCGCGACTTATGGGGCTGGACGGAAGCCTGTTTTTCCACCAGTGCCTCCTGCTCACACCATACACGATGTGTGGGCACATGTCGAATATACCACACGTGTGGCAGTTGTCAGCGTCCTTAATATTTTGTATATGTCCATGTGAGGAGAAGCAGTACTTTTTGTAGTGGAATGTACGCATGCATGCAGCATCTCCTCTCTCTCAAACAAATCCATGCATTTTATTTTTGTTTACATTTTTAGATGGCCAATATTTTTTACAGCATTGTTCTATTATTTAAAATTTTCATATATTCAAATTCTTGAACATAAGATCTTTAGAATGCCAATCTTGAGTATATTTAAACTAGTTTAATTTTTACTATTTCAATCATATAAAATATTAATTTCACTCATTTCAAATTACAATTTTAGAAATGATTGAAATCGGTTATTGAAATGATTGAAACCACTTTCCCGAATATAGTTTTCTTTGTGAGTTTCATATTCCAGCTTGTGAAACTGTTTCTTCAATGGAGTAATTGTGATGTGTTTTTCTGAAACTAGTGAAATCTATCTTTTGTAATGAGTGTAATCAGTTTTTTGAAACAAGTGAAATATAGTATTTCAGTTGAGCGACTATAATGTGTTTTCTGAAATGAGTTATTTGAGAAAAGTGAAATATATCTTTTTGGTGTGAAATGGCTCTTTCAATGTGTGAAACTGATATTTCTGCTGAGTGAAATATGTTCCAATATTTTTTCCATAAATATGAAGTGAAATGATTTTTTGAGATATATTTTATAATGAGTTAAATCAATTTTCCAAATCGGTGAAATGTGTTGTTTCAAATTTGTGAAATACTTATTTTGGAAACTAGTGAAAGGAGTAATACGTTTTCTCAAAATGACTGCAATGTGTTTTCTGAAACTAGTGAAATGGGTGAAATCTATATTTTGCAAATGAGTGCAGTGTGTTTTCTAAAATGAGTGAAATAAGTTATTTGAATAAAAGTGAAATAAAACCAATTTTTGCTGTGAAACTAATTTTTCAGTGTTTGAAAATGATATTTTTTATAAGCGGAATGCATTTCAATATATTTCGTAAATTTGCAGTGAGATTAGTATTGCAAATGAGAGTAATGTGTTTTCTGAAATGTGTGAAATCTATTTTGGAAACGAGTGAAATGGTTTTTTAACTGATAATTTGTTTAAATAACTGTAATGTATTTTCTGAAATGAGTGAAATATATCTTTTGCAAATGAGTGTAATGTGTTTTATGAAACTAGCGAAACGAGTAAAATATATCTTTTGTAACAAGTGAAATCAGTTTTTTGAAACGTACGAAATATGTATTTCAATTGAGTGGGTGTAATGTGTTTTCTGAAATGAGTGAAATGTATCCTATTTAATTGAGTGTAATGTGTTTTCTAAAATGAGTGAAATCTATCTTTTGTAACGAGTGTAGTGTGTTTTCTAAAACTAGTGAAATGAGTGAAATATGTTTCTTTTCGTTGAGTGAAATATGTTTTCTTGAAATCGGTTAAATAAAATTAGTTGAAATATATCCAATATTGGCCTTATTTTAAAGTTCATGGCATGAGCAATTCAAATCTATAAAAAGTTTCAAAGACAAAAAATTATTTCAAAAGTTATCAACTATTCTAACTATCACAATGAAATAAAATGCTAGTCTTCATTTTGAAGAGAGAGAATATTATATGCATGCAGACACTCACCCTTCTCTCTCTCTCTCTCTCTCTAAACTGTTATTACCTTGTATACCCATGACAAAATACTATCATCCAAGGCAGCAAGATATAGTCATCATGCAGGTTGCCCTATTATTAGCCATGGCTTTAGGCAGCCAATCCATTTTAATGAACGCGCGTTGATTCCAGCAATCAAGTCTCGAGATTCATGCCACTACAAATCCAATCAAATCATTCCTATGCACGTCTTCACCTTCGACAATATAAGAAGCCTACCCCCATCTCCCTCATGTCATCTGCAAACACAGCTTCCTACATTCTCTCTTACTCCTCGAGAAGAAGAACTCTTGCAACAATGGCGGTTTCGTCGAAGCTTTTCCCGGCCGCCGTCCTCCTCCTGCTTCTCCTCCTGGCCACAGGTAATTGATTGCTTGTTTGTCCTGATGGGCGGGCTAGTAATTAACTTCAAACCTAACCTGAGACTGATTGTTCTTGATGTGTACGCGCAGAGATGGGGCCTGTGCGGGAGGCCATGGCGTGCGAGCACGCGCGGTGCAAGAAGTGCACCGGGGCGTGCTTCGACCCGGATGAGTGCGCCATCACGTGCCGGAACGAGGGCTACGACTCCGGCGACTGCACCGGCAGCGGAGCCTACCGCTGCACGTGCAGCAAGAATTGCTAGCTAACTAGTGCGTGAAGAACACACGAGTAGAATAAAAAGGGGATTACAGTTCTGTGCTACTCTAGTTTGTTCTTTCCTTTTTGACCATGGATTTTTTGTTCGAAGGTTCACACGAATGTGGCCTAAACTTAGTGGTTCCAGTTCTGAGATTATTTTGTATCGCAAGCTATGTACTAAGAGAGATTTCTCTCAACAAAGATTATACTAAAAGAGAGTAATCGTTTGTCAAAGGTTTATCCTTCAGAACATACAGGAGTATACGGCGGGCAATCAAATTGACATGCCAAGCATCCAAAACTGCTTAGCAAATGGCCGACAAGTGGGTAACGTTGGGGCGACACAAAACAAACATATACTAGCATCTTAACCCTTCAGAACAAACGCAATGGCGGTTTCCCTGGCCATCCTTCTCCTAGCCACATGTACGTTGTAATTGATTGGTTATCCTAATGATATTGGGTGCTTATGCACGCATGGATTAAACGTCTCCAATCACAACGGTCATTTGTCCCCGGAACACATTGTACAGCGTGTCCACTTTAGACCCTTTACTTGTCTAGTTTTTTTCGAAAAGGATGATGACCGACGGCATCATTTGTCTAGGTACAGAACAATATCTCTCAATCCATTTTCAAATTGTTTAAAACAAGCACATGAATGATAGGGTGGTCCGCTCTTCATTAGTGAGAGGAAAGAAAGAAAAAAAGGTCAAAGATGAGCCGGTCCGACGGACTATATATCCGGACACCTCAGTTTCTTTCACACATGGCTGGGTCTGTGGAGTGAAGCCAATTTATTCATCAAAAAAAAAGGCTGGGTTTGTGGATTTGCGGACAACCATGACAAACGGAGGATTTTGGGGACTCGGTTTAAGAGGCTTCACACACTGTTCGGGCTGTCTGTCCGGATATATAGATATATGAGGACGATAATATAGGATCTGACTAAAAGGACGTGGTTGTTCTAATCCCGAGCTCATGTGAGCTCGGTTGAACAAAAAGAATGGAAAAATTCAAAAATTCTGAATTTTTTTGGTAGCTGTAGGTTTGACAAAATATATACGAGGACGATTTGACAAAATGTTTATAGGTTTGCAAAATTCCATCGCCATATTACATTCGTGGAAATCATGGCAAAAGAAACAAAATCAATGCGACAAAATGTTATTTTCAAATGTACTTTGGAGCATCGATTTTGTTTTTGTTTCATGATGAAATTTGCGATCCAACAAACATTTTGTCAATGTTTCACACACAAAAAAATCAGTATTTTGGAAAAAAAAATTACTGGTCACCTGCGCTCACATGAGCTCGGGCTTAGGACATCACATTCGCTGACGAAATATATTTCTTTGTCTAGCGTAGATTCATTTATACGTGCTATAAATTGTTGGAGCTGCCACTTACACTCAGAGTTGGCAGCTGGGTGTTGTGAAATACTCCCTTCGTTACCTTATATATGGTGTATTTACTTTTAATTCAATTTTACTAAAATTTTGCAAGTTGAGGTGTATTTCTTTTAATCTCATGTTATCGTTTCTATGCCTCCACCCTCATGTACGAACAACCTCACACGAGAATCAAGGCTGAAAGCTAGTATAATAGAATGATACCATATCTTAATGAAAAGAATTACTACTATGTGTCATGCAAAACAATAAATAAGGTCATCTCAGATACTAATGTACTATTAGTGGCTTTAAAATGAAATCAAAATTCATTCATCAAGGCATGATAAATACGACGATCACAATTTCATTACAATGAGGCTAAAATTAGCCATTAATGGATTTTTTTTTGCGGGGAGCCATTAATGGATTTGATATGTGTTCCGGGAAATGATGTCTTTTGGAAGGCACACGATGAAGGTATCTTGACCTCTTAGGAAAATGGAAGGCAAAGATTGGTTGTCGATTTCTATAAATACAAGGTGGATATTTATTAATTGATTTATATAAAGATAAAAAGGTTAGTCAAATTATGTTGTTTCTTTGGGGGAAGTCAAACGAGTGAGGCATTTTGGAGCTCATCTTTTTGAAAATTCAGAAAGTGTATTTCAAAGGCTCAAAATATTTTGGAAAAAATCTACATGTTCATAAGAATGTATTCTATAAGTGTGTAAAGTTTCACTATGAAATATAATATCATGTGAGCTACATAAAAAGACAAATTCATGTTTTTTTAATGAACAATGAATGCACACTCACCTTTTTAAAATCATGTATTTATCTGTTGTTCACTAGTAAAAACCCATGAAATTTCCTTTTTGTGTAACTATCATCGTCCAACTTTACACATATGTGGTACACATCCATATGAACATGTGTGATTATTTCTTAACTTCAAAATGTGAATATTGATTGTTTTTTTAGGAAAAAAACGAGCCATCTGAATTTTCGAAGTCAAATTCTATTTAGCATTTCATAAATGCAAACTGGATTATAATTTTTGCATCCTGCAAATTTCAGCCGATTTGTTTCAGAGTAGCTTTTTTTTAGTGGTTGTTCAGAGTGTTTTTTTTTCTTTTTGCCCAAAGACAGTGCTGTGAACGACGTATGGGCTTGCAGCTGTGAGGGCCCTTAAGACAAAAGCCCAAACAGAGGTGGTAACTTGCAGAAAACCCTAACTCTAGGCAGGCCCGGGCCGCACGCACCGTCGACCCGGCGGCGCATACTCTGTCTCCGGGGAGAAGCGACGTCGTCGGCGGGGCGACGCAGCGAGCGGAGCAACGGCGAGTCCGGGGCCAGGTTTGCCCCTCAGCTCGTCCATCTCAACTCTGAACCCTGGGATGTCAACATTTCCTTCTTAATTTTTTGCGGTAGGGATGCCAACATTTTCGACAGATCCACTCGCAGATTCGCCATGTCGTCGACGTTCGCCGGTGTATCCGTCGTGGCCGGCGGCAAGCTGAGCCCTTCCACAGCATCGTCCTTCCTCACCAGCACGGACTGGGGGTACCACCTGCTTGTGGTCCAAGACTACTCGCGCACCAAGCAAGCCACTCCCACCGGCGAGTGGATCAGCTCTCGTCCTTTCATGGTAGGAGGCCATAAATGGTGCATCGACTACTTTCCTAACGGCTACACGGAGAGTTGTGCTAACTTCATTTCTCTATTTGTTAACCTTCTCGATGACGACGCTGAAGAGCCTGTGAAGGGGAAGTTCAATGTCAGTTTCATCGACGAGGCGGAGAAGCACAAGCCAATGTACATTTCGGAAACTGAAGCATTCAATTTCCACTCTGAGTCCATGCTGGGCTACAACATGTTCATGGAAAAAGATGTCCTTGAACAATCATCGCATCTAATGAATGATTGTTTCACCATCCGATGTGACATCATGTTGTTCAGCTCCAAGGATGCCGGTGGCGATAAGGTGCTCATGTCTGAAATAGACCAACATTTGAACAATCTCCTTCAAACTAAGGTGGGTGCTGATGTGACATTCGAGGTCAGCGGCGAGATGTTCGCTGCGCACCGATGTGTGCTTGCAGCCCGGTCTAAAGTCTTCATAGCACAACTCTCTGGCCCCATGAAGGAGGGCACTACTACATCCTGTGTCATACAGATCAAAGACATGGAAGCAAAAGTGTTCAGGGCTCTGCTTAGCTTCATCTACACAGACTCACTCCCTAAGATGGAGGATGACAAGATGGAGGAAGACGAAGCAGCTGCTGTGGAAGAAGGACAAGAAGAGGAAGCAACAGAGGATGAAATGTCAGAAGTTGCGGAACAAGGACAAAGAGAGAAACCACCAGAGACTGTGCAATGGCTGCAAGGCTTGCTTGTAGCCGCAGACAGATATGATCTCCAACGGCTCAGGTTTATCTGTGAAAGGCAGTTGTCCTTGCGCATAGGTGTGAGCTCGGTCGCGTCTACTCTTGCTCTAGCTGAGCAGCACCACTGCCGCCCATTGAAGGCGGCATGCTTGAAGTTTATCCAAGCCCAATCTCCATCGTGTTTGCAAATAGTAATGGCGACCGATGGCTGGGAGCACTTAATTACAACCTATCCCTTTGTTTTGAACGAGCTCTTTGCCATGTTTGCTTTGAACCAGAAGTAACACTTCATATGGTATACATGTTCCTTGGATCGGTAATGACACTTGTGCATATATGGGATTCTCTAGAGATCGTAGTATGTCTCTCTTGCTTTTGTCTCATCATTTAATTTGCCTATCTGCTGAATCGGGCAAATCCAACATATGGGCAAACTGTCTCCTCATGGTCTGTAAATTCAGGTGTAAGCATCAATGCTGATCTGCATTGCAGCAATGTGCTAGTCGTTTTATCCTACTATATTTCTATGTGTTTTAGTTGTGTTGCATGTTGTTTCCTTTGTGCCTTCCCTGTCATGTAAATATCTTTTTCCAGTTGTTATCAGGGAAAACATGTAAATCTTGCTCCGGCACTCAGGAACCTTCTCCTGGGTGATTTGCCGTTCTCCTCGGGTGGGCAGAAAGATTTTGCAAAAGTTCAATGTTGTAGTTGTGCCCCTGTAGCCCGAATGATGGTTTCCGTTGAGGTGCGTTTTGAAGCACGAATGGTTGCTGTCAGCTTCGGTGTTTAAAAAATGGGGAGAACTCCCAGTGCACATCGTTGTCTATATATTGATGTCAGTTTGCAAGAAAGCAGGGGATATGAATCATCACTCTACCTATTTGTAAATTATCAGCAAAGAAAATATGTGAAAGTGTCCGTGGCCTATTTTAACTTGAGGAAACTAGTGCGTTTTGACCGCTTGTAACTTGTTGCTCTTGGCGCGGCGGATTTCCGCAGAGATGTATGTGGGGTTGAAATTCATGTTACAAATTAGTGTGCAAGGTAGGTCAACCTTTAGTGCATATTGGTTTCTGCATGCACCTGGCAATCAGGCAACATGTTGCCTGCTTATCTTTTGGTTTATCACAGCTACTACTACATGAAAATTCAAATGCTGCCAGCAATGTTATGTTCGATTGCGTAGAGCTCGTCTCGCACGCAACAACGATATATAGTTTAGCGCGTCGGTCGACCTGTAAAACAGTAGAAAGAAATCTTATGTGCAGGTATGGCATACCCTGACTTGCTAGACATCTACAGCAGAAGGCACCAATATAATTCTGTTTTCAACCATGAGAAACAAAATATATGGCTGTCACTCAATCAGAAAATTACTTCTTGTATCGACTTAGCCATGTGTCTCTCACAAGAGACAACCTGCCATTTTACGCAAAAAATAAAAATAAAAAAATTAAGAGACAACCTGCCATGCCAGAGTATCTTGGGAGTTAAGTTCCCGTCTTCAGTGCCGTTGGAGGCAGACCACACAGGCCTCGAATAAGGTTATCTAAGATGTTAACATCTTATACTATGCACTACGAAGTGGTATCATACACTACGAGTAGCCTAACTGTACTGCGTGCTATTAGCTGGATGCAGACCACAAAATCATTTGTTTCCCGACGGAAGGGCATGCAACATGCATTTCTGTTTGAAAATATACTTCTAAGGGATTATTCAAGGGTATTTTTGTCTCAAGTTCTGCTCGATTGCGTGTGTTACCAAGAAAATACACCTTACGAAAAGGACGAAGGGAGTAGAAAGAAAATTACGTCACGGTTTTCCCCGTGGGGATTTTGAATCTAACTTTGATATAATTATCAGTGGTTTTAAAATGAAATCAAATTCATTCATCAAGGCCCCATAAATGTGACGACCGCAATTCCATTATAGTGAGACTAAATTTAGCCATTAATTGATTTGATATGTGTTCCCGAAAAATGAAGGTATCTAGATCTCTTAGGAAAACGGAAGGCATAGATCATTTGTCGCTCTCGGTAAATACAACGTGGATACTTTTTAATTGATTTACAAAGATAAAACAAAGGCCAGTCAAATTCTTTAGTTTCTTTGGGGCAAGTCAAACGAGCGAGGCATTTTGGAGCATAGGCTCCATGGAGGTCTTTTTTTGGGAAAATTCAAAAAGTGTATTTCTGGTCCTCAAAAAATGGAAATGTCATCATATTCATATGGATGTGTTTATAAGTGTATAATTTTTTCACGATGAGATTCATTGACATGTGAGCTACACAAAAGAGACAAATTCGTGGGTTCTTAATATCGAACAATGTGTGCATGTTCACCATTTTCAAATCACAAGTTTATCTTTTTGTTCATTGTTCATTATTAAAAAGTAAAAACCCACGGATTTGTCCCTTTTGTGTAGCTCTCATGTTAATGTATGTCATCGTCAAACTTTACACATATGTAGTATACATCCATTTGAACATCTGTGATTAATTTTACAAAAAAATATTGAAACTTCAAAATGTGAATTTTGAAAAAAGAAAAGAAAAAAGAGCTGCATCTGCATTTTTCAAGTGAAATGCTATATAGCATTCCATAAATGAAAGCCGGATTATATTTATATTTTCTGGAATGAACTGGATTATATTTTTGCATCTGCAGATTTCTGCCCGATTCGTTTCAGGCTTCGGTTCGCCCAAATCAGTGTTGTGAATGATGTATGGGCTTGCAGCTCGTGGGCTCTGAAGGCCTTAAAACAGAAGCCCAATCAACGTGGTAAGTTAAAGAAAACCCTAACTCTTGGCAGGCTCAGGCTTGCCTAAAAAAAAGGCAGGCTCAGGACGCACGCACGCACAGACGAGCCGGCGGCGCATACTCTGTTTCCGAGGAGCAGCGACGGCGTCGGCGCGGGCGGCGCAGCGAGCTGAGCGACGGCGACTCCGTGACCAGGTTTGCCATGTCGATCCACTCGCAGATTCGCCATGTCAACTCTGAACTTTGGGACGCCAACATTTTCGATGGATCCGCTCGCAGATTCGCCATGTCGTCGACGTTCGCCGGTGTATCCGTCCTGGCCGGCGGCGAGCTGTGCCCTTCCACCGAGTCGCCCGTCGTCACCAGCACGGACTGCGGGTACCACCTGCTTGTGGTCCAGGACTACTCGCTGACCAAGCGAGCGATACCCACCGGCATGAGCATCTGCTCTCGCCCTTTCATGGTGGGACGCCATGAGTGGTGCATCGAGTACTATCCTAACGGTCAGAAGAAGAGCTGTGCCGACTTCATTTCTCTATATGTTAACCTTCTCAACGACGACGACGATGCCAAAGAGCGTGTGAAGGCGAAGTTCGAGTTCAGTTTCATCGACGAGGCGGAGAAGCACAAGCCGATGTACATTTCTGGAACCGAGACACTCAGCTTCCGCGGCGAGTGTCTGCGGGGCTACGGCAAGTTCATGAGAAAAGATGTCCTTGAACAATCAGCGAATCTGATGGATGATTGTTTCACCGTCCGGTGTGACATCATGGTCTGCGACACACAGGATGCCGGTCGCAACAAGGTGCTCCTGTCTGAAATAGACCAGCATTTAAACAATCTCCTTCAGACTAAGGTGGGTGCTGATGTCACATTCGAGGTCAGCGGCGAGATGTTCGCTGCACACCGATGTGTGCTTGCAGCCCGTTCTAAAGTATTCATGGCACAATTCTTCGGCCCCATGAAGGAGGGCACTGCTGCATCAAGTGCCATCCAGATCAAAGACATGGAAGCAAAAGTGTTCAAGGCTTTGCTTAGCTTCATCTACACGGACTCACTCCCTCTATTGGAGGACGACGACATGGAGGAGGATGAAGGAGAGGCCGTGGAAGAAGGACAAGAAGAGGAAGCAGCAGAGGATGAAATGGCAGAAGTTGCGGAACAAGGAGAAGGAGAGGATGCAGCAGAGGATGAAACGGAGCTGCAATGGCTACAAGATTTGCTTGTAGCTGCAGACAGATATGATCTCCAACGGCTCAGGTTTATCTGTGAAAAGCGATTGTCTGAGCGCATAGGTGTGACCTCAGTGGCATCCACTCTTACTCTAGCTGAGCAGCTCCACTGCCGCGGATTGAAGGAGGCGTGCTTGAAGTTTATCCAAGTCCAATCTCCCTTGTGTTTGCAAAAAGTAATGGCGACTGATGGCTGGGAGCCGTTAATTATGACCTACCCCTCTGTTTTGAACGAGCTCATTGCCAAACTTGCTTCAAACCAGAAGTAACACTCTGCGTGATGTACGCATGTTCCTTAGACCTGTAGTGACTCTCTTGTCAGTCTTATGCATATATGGAATTCTCTAGAGAGAATGTAGTCTGTATGTCTTGCTTTTGTCTCGTCGTGTAATTTGCCTATATGCTGAATCAGACAAAACCAGCATATGGGCATACTTGTCTCGTCATGGAATGGATGGTCTGTAAATTCAGGAGCAATGAAGCAGTGTTCATCTGCATTGCAGTAATGTGCAAGTTCCTTCGACCTGTAGTGACTCTCTTATCAGAAGTGTCAATGTTTATCTGTGTTGCAGCAACGTGCGAAGTTCACCAGCTAGTCGTTGTATCCTCGTATATTTCTCTATGCATTAGTTGTGTCGTATATTGTTTGCTGTCTGCCTTCCCTGTCATGTTAAAATCCTTTTCCAGTGGTTATCAAGAAGCACATGTAAATCTTGATACAGTAAGGAACTTCTCCTGGATGCTTTGCTGTTCTCCCTGAGTTGTGCCCCCATGGGAGACGAAGGTCGGAACTCGAAGATCTTATAAAAGTTCAATCTTTTAGGTGTGCCCCTAAACCCCGAAAAAGATGACTTCAGTTCTTATTTTGAAGCTCTTTCAAAAGAAAACTTGTTTTGAAGCACAGTTGAGTGCTGTCAATTTCGTTGACGAAAAGATGGGGAAAGTTTTCAGTGCACATGCAGACAGGGGCTATATTTGGAGCTATGCTCGTGCTAACCTAGATAGGTAGGGAATCAATTGATATCCTAGCTGCTTCGATCCTGTTACAAATTCCAGGGCATACATAGCAGTTCTTTGCTGGGTATCAGAATCGAAACATTTAGTGGTGAACACATTATTGTCTTTATGTTCATGCCAGTTTGCATGAAAGCAGAGGATATGAATCATCACTCCACCTGTTTGTAAATTTTCATCGTCAGAGTAAATAGGTAGGGAATCAATTGAGGAAACTAGGTGCTTTCGACGCTTGTAACTTGGCGCGATTGGCACAATAGCTTTGAGCAGAAGTGCATGCGGGGTTGAATGGTTGACCAATTATCCATCTTACAAATTAGTATGCAGGATAGTCGACCTTGTGCAAACTAGTTTCTGCATTCACCTGCCAATCAGGCAACATGTTGCCTGTTTATCGCACAGCCACAGCTATATGAAAAATGTAATGCTGCCAGCGATGTTATGTTGAGTTGTGTAGGTTTAATATCACAAGCAACGCGGATACATAGAGTTAAGCATCTCCGTCGACCTGTCGAAACAAATCTTCTGCGGAACTACAGCAGAAGGCAGCAATGTAAATCTGTTACCAACTAACAGAAACATGACATATGGTTGTGACTTTGATCAGAAAAATATGTGCCTGTATCAACTTAGCCAAGCGTCTCTCCCAACATTGGCCCTGCCATGCCTGATGACATACTTTCAGTTACCTACACAGCATTCCCCGGCATTCCTCGAGAATCAAGCGGCGTGCGCAGCGAGATAGGCAAGGCGCCTCTCTTCAAAGGAGTACTCGGTGCTCTCTAGCAAACACAGCTCTGGCTTGTCATTGGAGACGCAGACAGGTGCAGCAGTCAGAGCAGGCGTTGTGGTCATTTGCATGGGAGAGGTCACCATCATCGGCGTCTTGGGAGTTGGTGCTGCGAGTATCTTGGGAGTTCGGTTCTCGCCTTCGGTACCATTGGAGGCAGACCGCACGGGCGTCGCTGGGTTGCTATTTCCGGGTGCGATCTGCGTGAAGGGTTTACGAGGGGTTTCAGTCTCACCAAGAGTACTTGCCTTGAATGATAACTTCTTGATCGGAGGACTGGCAGTGCCTTTGCTTCTACTACCTGAAAGCGTTTTTTTTGTTTTCATCAGAGATAGTCTGTTAATTTGAAAGTAAAGAAACTGAACAACTGCATCAGCTATGGTTAAGTGAACTTGCCAGGGGACAGAGTGCCACTATCTTCTGTCTTCTTGGCTGAACGGACGGATCTTGACTGAGGTGTCACTGATTTTGGAGTTCGCACTGGCCCACCGCCAACAGACAGCCTCCGGTTTGTACCAGCCGAGGGGTTTCTGGTAAGCTTCGTCCCGCTGTTCGACCTTGATGAAGGGCTCGGCTTTGATCCGTACAGCATCTCCTGCTCAGCTTTGAATTGATCCTCAAGCTTCTTCTGATCCTGCAATCGCTCACCCATCAGATACCATCCGCAGATGAACACAGATGCAAGTGCAGAAAAAGTTAAGCAAAATATGAATACCCTTTGCCTCTTCTTTTCCTGCTCCTTTTCTTCACGAACTATCCTATAATCATCAAGCATCGACAAAAGACTAACCTGAAATGTTGAATGGCATGAACCTTTGACAGTATAGAAACAGATATTGTGTTTACTCACAAGAATAGCAGTGAAATTACGGATACATACACCATCATAAGTAAACTCAGTGCCCCTTTCTTTCTCCCAAGCTATTACTTTATTTGTAAGAACGTCTACAATTCCTGCTTCATGCAACAATGAACCGATCAGCAGTAGCATTTTAAAAATAACAAGCAGAAAAACGTAGTTAGTAAGGGTCTTTCACCTGGTATCTTGTTAACCAAAACACGGGCTTTTTCAGCTCTCTTAAGCATAATATGTGCACCCCTCCCAGCATTATATCGGTTATCGTCCTAACATAACATGTAGATAGCGAAATTAGTAGCAGTTGACATAGAAAATTTTGTCATATAGCCTGGATCAAATCATCAAACACAACCATACTTTGCTGTAATCCTCTAACCAAGCTTCCTCCTCACATGCATTTAGCCACCTTTCAACTCGCTCAAGAATATCCTTCCTGCTAAAAGCGTCTTCTTTAACTGTAGCGATGTATGCCTCGATTTGTTCCAGAAGAAGTGAGGGATCAATAGCACCTGCAATGAAACAACAAATTACAACATTAATAAATGATATCAACAAACACATCTGTTTGTATCTGAATGCTGCAGCAGAGAAATTTACAGGAAAAAAATCCTTATTCTGCCAGATGCACCAAAGCATGTTAGAAAGCTAGAAACATACCTGCTTCAATGGCCTCGATATTGAACTGAGTTTCATAATGTTCATCCCCAACTAAATGTGCCCGTCGACGATGCTCTTCTAATTCTGTTTGCTTCTTAAGAACTAAGTCCTTCATTTTACTGACTTTCAGTTGCTCAAGCCTCAGTACCTCAGCTTCTACCTGCATCAAAGAATATCATCTCCACTAAGCTAACCAAGAAATACAATTAAATCAAGTTCTGCAAACAACACATTGACTCACAAAGTTCATGACGTCAATGGAAAGGGCATTGGCCTCTGTTATTTCAGGTTCTGATGCAGCAATATTGCATGTTATATTCTGGAATGACTGTTGCTCTTCTATCGGCGTATCCATAAGATTCCATAGTTCGAGCATCGTAGACGAGAGGTCTTGAAGCTGTTAGAGCTAACAGAGTTAAGGGCCGAAAGCAGTCATATGATGATTTTCTAGGTTAGAACTGTAAGGTGCTAACCTTCTGCATCCTTTCAATTTTTGTTTCCCGTAGTCTCTGTATTGCCAACGCCAACCTCTCAATTGTGGTGTTGCTTATGTTCATTGGTACACCATCCTCATCGAGACTGGGGTGTACATCAGATATTGTTTGTTTGAAGTCAACGGCAAGTACTTTACATAAGGAATGCAAAGTATTCAAGTAATCCATTACTTGCTTCAGCCGCTCACTCTGCAGGATATTTTAAAAATAACAGAACTAGCATATGTGAGAAATAGAAGATGTAATCAGTGGCTACAAAGGGCAAAAGGCATGAATATGAACCTTCTCTTTCTCTAGGGACTGCAGCTCCATTCTTAACTCTTCTAGCCTTCTGCAGGATAGATCAGATTGATCCACAGGTGCTTTAAAAGGGACAAAATCTGCAGGTCTGATCTCAGATGATATCTTCTTTATCTTGCCTATAACATCAAGAATCTGATTCCATCTTTCGACCTTTCTCTTCTTCATCTCTTCCAGATATGGGACGATTGCATTTAGCTCCTCCCGTAAGCCACATCCTTTCTGTGTAGAATGAAGAAAAAATATAATGGAAAATACTCATTATTGGTGGAGTCCCAATAGGAAGCATCAAGCATTTGAAATTAGTTGCATTAACAATATATGTGGAGCGAATACGCAACATCATTATTCTGAAGCTGTGTTCTACAGTCAAATTGGACAGTTAATAAACACAGCTGCCTCGTTCGGATGGAATCAGAATGGTACGACTGCAACCAAATTTACACGAGCCTTAGTTTTCCTCTGCATGGATTGGTTGGAATCGCTACCATTATGGACCCATCAGCCAACTAATTGCTGACAATTAGGCATACTTGCAACCATCTATGGAATAATTCGTGTATTTATTTATTTATTTATTTATTTGAAAGAGGATTCATATTTCAATATCCTGCTTTCTCATCAGATGAACGAAATGACAGAAGTGACAAAAAACAGATATCTGCTGCCTGTCCTGGCACAGAATTAAGTTCCTAACGCAATTAAGACCGACTGGACGACAGAATTGTAGGGGCCCGAAATTCATTTATACAGTGGACACTGCACATAATTAGCACAGTAGTTTTTGTCTCATCAACACAAGTTCCTTTGCGGCATTTGAGAAAACAACAGGTCGAGCAGTGACCAACCTGCCTGACGAGGACGGGCGGCTCGGCCATGGCGGAGCAGACGGCGGCGAGCTCGGCCTGGGCGTCGGCGATAGCCTGGCGCAGCTGGGCCCGGCAGCGGCTGGCCTGGTCCACCTTCCTCCGGTAGGCGTCGAGGCACTCCTGCTGGAGCTCGAGCAGCATCGTGTCCCTGGCGGCGCCCTGCTCCCCGATCTCGTCCCAGATGACCTGCGCGCACACACACGCAACCAACCACGAGCGATCATGACGCATACACGCACACACACCCGCCGCAAAATCACACCACCGCGGTACGTAATCGAAGGGGCGGGGGGCGCACGCACCTGGAGCTCCCGCATGAGGGCGCCGCACGCCGTCTCCATCTGAAGGAGCTGGCCGCCGCTCATCCCGGTCCCGGCGAGGGCGCCGCGGCCTGCGAGGGGACCGAATCGAGGGGGATCAGTTAGGGCCTGCCGCGGCTTAATTTCCGCCCCCGTGATTACGAGCTCACTGACCAGTGTGCGGCGGCGGGAGAGGGCGATGGAGGCGGGCGGAGGTGTCGCCGGAGAGGGCGGCGCGATTGGGGTGGGGATGGGGCGGAGGAGAGGTTTGATTTGAAATGGGTTGGGAATGGGGAGGGAGGCGATTGCGGGGCACACGGGGTTGGCGTTTGTGTTTTCGGGATTTCCGGGGAGGAAGAAGGGAACTGCGCTGGTGGTCCCCACTCGTTTCGAATTCGCGTCAGGACCCGTCGTGGGCCTCCCGTTCCCCTTTCGTTGGGGCAAGGCAACGTTTGAGTTTGGGCTCGCCTCCTTGTCAATCTCCTCTTTTCTTTGTTTTTGAGAAGATGGCATAGCTAACCACTCATGTCAAGTGGTCAAGCTCCTCTTTTCTCTCTGCACATTCTCATTCTCAAAAGAAGAAAAAATCTATTAATTCTCAAAAAAAAAACTATTCTCATTGTTACTAATCGCACTTTTCTCAAAAAAAAAAAGCAATCACTCTGTCCATTCTCATTCTCAAAAGAAAAGAAAAAAACTGCCTAAAAACAAATCACTCACTCTGTGCATTTTGAAACTGAACTCGAAATCCATGCCAAGAATAAATCGAACCTAACAAATTCTATGGTTTTTACGGTATCTGGTTTTTGATACAACACTGTTTTGAATTTTGGTCTTTTCATATATACCGAAAAACCGATCGATTAACTGGATTAAATGAGGTCAGAAATATGTATATTTCTTGAGGGAGCACCGTACAAAACAGCCGATCACGTGAGCATGTGAACTTGTCTCGCTTGCATTGTCCAACATTCACAAGCCGAAGCACAGTTTTATATAGACATCACATTGGCCACATGAGATCTCTACTATTAAAGGGGCATACGTCGTCCTCGTTCGTACGCAACTACCAATGGGAAAATAATTTGAAAGTCGAACGTCGAATCAATTTGAAAATCAAGTCATTAATGAATTAATTAGCAACACAATTCAATTACATGTGCAACTAATTAATCCAATTAAATAGAGATTTTCCGTGTGGAATCAATTATCAAGTCATTAATACAATTATTTAATTACTACTAGGCAGCCGGTTAATTAGGCCTTCCAAATAATTAGAAATAGGGATTTAACCCTATTTTGCAGAATGGTCTACACTGCTCATAATGTACCACTTCGCATGCCACCACTCTTTAAATATTGTTTCATCCCTAGCAAACTTCTGGCATGCCACCACAACATCGTTTCATCACATAGAAAAGCTACTATAAAAGATTAAAAGGAGTTGCTGCCTGCTCACTCAAGCCTACGGAAAAAGTTAATAGGCAGACCAAAGGCCCAAAAAAGCTTTTAACTTGTTTTTTTTTTTTTGCAAGAGTTAGATTCGCTAAGCATGTCTGTTTAGTTTTAATGTTTTTGTAACAATGTCTTCGTGAGGATGGACAACTCTAGGGTGGTTGATGCTATACGCTTAAATGAGGGACATCTATGGTGGTGGCTCCTGTTCTAAATGATTGTAGAGTTATTACGAGAGTTCGGGAAGGTTAGTATTGAGCATTATAATACAGAATCAAATGTAGTTGCTCATGAGCTAACTGAGTAGGGGCATGCAAACACCCCTTCCATATGGGTGAATGCACCTCCGGTTTCTATTCGTAAAAGATTTAGCAGATAATGTAAGCATTATTTGAGTGTAATAAAACTAACCATAAAGGCTTTTAGTAAAAAACATGTCCATTTTTATTTTTAGTTTTTTGGTAACGTAGTCATGTTTCTCTACAGAAAACATGCTAAACATGCGGAAATTGCTTTTGAAGATCGAGCTCCATGCAGACCTCCAAATATAAATTTAAAATTCATGAAAATTCATATTTTTACATTTAGAAAAATCTGAAGAAAAAATAGAGATAGATAAATGCATGGTGCCCAAATGTGTAAATTTTTAGGATGAAATACGTTAAAATGGGGAGTGTGCAAAAAAGACATATTAAGCTTTTAACACATGATATTATTCATTCTTCAAGACCATGAATTTGTCTTTTCATACAGATCGCATTTCAACGTATTTCATCCTGAAACTTTACACGCATATGTCTCACGTCCTGGTTTACTTGTACAATTTGTTCAGATTTTTTTTGAAACCGAAATTTTCAAATTTCAATTTTTTCAAAAAAAAACAGCCTCCATGGAGGCCGACAAAAACGGCTTTCTCTTAACAAAGCAAAGCATGCATATGCAAATACTTAGGAAGGGAGGGAGTACATAACTAAAACTTACGAAGAAGCCACAGTCCTTAAACAAGTGTCGGACACAGATGCGATGTTTGACATTGCTTGTGATGATATTTCTATGTTATCATCACAAGAAACCATTAAAAGAAACAAGACATCCATAGTGGCACACACGATGCGATGTTTGACATTGCTTGCGTTGATTTGAATTTATTTTTCTATGTTCCTCAGATAAACCAAAAGACACAACGTAGAAAACGAGGCACTGTTAAAACCTGAACACAGACAACTTCGCCAACAACAATAAACTAAACCAATTCATGATCTGTCGGATCTGCATTACAAAGGGCACAAGTGTTTTCCAAGCCAAGAGTAGTGTTGCTGTTGTGCAGACTAAACCAATGTCACTGCAGTTGCTTATTACGGGTAAATTGGAGTAAAAACGAACAAAAACAAGGATCCCTCAGCAGGAGCTGGCACACTCCTGCTCGTGAGCAAGTCTCGGGCGAACAGCTGAAATCCCAAAAAAATTAACTTGTACAGGGCGGTGGCAACACCTCGTCATCAAGCGTTCTCGCTGGCGATCTTCTCTGCCTTGGCGATGACTTCGTCGATGCCTCCAACCATGTAGAACGCGTGCTCGGAGATGTCGTCGTACTTGCCGTCCAAAACACCCTACACGTTTCACCAGGCATGTTAGCAAAGCGCACACAATATAACCAAGCAGTCATACGAGGAACAGTTATTCTTCTTAAACAAGCAACTGCACACAAAAGAGCGTCTCAAATTGCTGAGTAAGATGATCATAAGCAACAGAAACGTAATAGGTTTTGTGCGATGTTCATGCTGCATGGGCTGTCCACAGGTTTGCAAGCATGGGGCAAATACCAACTAATTTTCATGACCAGGCACTTCTAAAATAGTGGCATTACTTACTGTTCTAAAAAGAACTACCATGGTTCAATTCTCACCTGGAAACTTTGAACACCCTCCTTAAGATCCACATACTTCCCTGGAGCACCAGTGAAAACTTCGGCAACGTGGAAAGGCTGGCTCAGGAACTTCTGGATCTTCCTTGCACGAGCAACCGTCATCTTATCATCTTCACTGAGCTCATCCATACCCAAAATGGCAATGATATCCTGAAGATTCTTGTAGTTCTGAAGAACCTTCTGGACACCACGGGCAGTGTTGTAGTGATCCACACCCAGAACGTGGGGAGAAAGCATTCTTGATGTCGAGTCCAAAGGATCGACAGCAGGGTAAATGCCCAGCTCAGAAATCTGCACAAGTAGCTCATTACAGTCATGATGTGCATGTTGTGTGTGCGTTGAATAATGATCATGTACAAAGGATGACGGACAAACCTGTCGTGACAACACAGTAGTAGCGTCAAGATGGGCAAAGGTGGTAGCAGGAGCAGGATCCGTCAAATCATCAGCAGGCACATAAATAGCCTGGACGGATGTAATAGAACCCTTCTTTGTCGTCGTAATCCGCTCTTGCAGTCCTCCAAGATCGGTGGCAAGAGTTGGTTGGTATCCCACAGCAGATGGAATACGTCCAAGGAGAGCAGACACCTCAGAGTTTGCCTGCCATTTAAGAGTAATAAAAGATAGAACTATTAAGACTTGATAGCAATGGTAACAGCAGGTTAGAAAGAGAAATATTGTTCAACAACACAATATGGAGCACAGAAACAGAGGTGTCAGTACAAGAAACGCCCTGCAAAATTTACCTGGGTGAAACGGAAAATGTTGTCAATAAACAAGAGCACATCTTGTCCTTCAGCGTCACGGAAATGTTCAGCAACAGTCAAACCAGTCAGACCAACACGAGCACGAGCACCCGGGGGCTCGTTCATTTGCCCGTAGACAAGAGCACACTTGCTCTCAGCCTGCCACAGAAATCATTTTGTAAGGAAAGATAGCTTGCATATATGAGCTTCAGAGCTAAAATTTCAAACTCCATAACAATTACCTGCTTCTCATCAAGCTTAATGACACCACTTTCAATCATTTCCCTGTACAAGTCATTACCTTCACGGGTACGTTCTCCGACACCAGCGAAAACAGAGAAACCACCTAAGGAAAACGAATTAACCAGGTACAATCAGTAAACCATAAGAAGCAGCTACACAATATAAACAATACAACTTTGTAGAATACCAACCATGGGCCTTGGCAACATTGTTGATCAACTCCATAATAAGAACAGTTTTACCCACTCCTGCACCACCGAAGAGACCAATTTTGCCACCCCTTTGGTAAGGTGCAAGCAAATCCACGACCTGTCAGATACAGAACCATCACACTACGATTAACACTTGTTACATTATGACACATGCTCACACTGCATTCAATGGTTACATGAAATATCCTAAGATAGTCACGGTGATAGTGAAATGTTGTACCTTAATTCCAGTAACAAGAATTTGCTGCTCTGTGGCTTGCTCAACAAAAGCAGGGGCCTCACGATGAATAGGAAGGAAGTCGTGTGTCTCTACAAGATAGAGATGTATCAATAATAACAATGGTAAAAAGACATGTACATGAAGGAACTCGTGTAGAGAATGTCACTTACTTATGTCACCCTTGTGGTCAATTGGCTCACCAATAACGTTAATGATACGTCCAAGGGTGGCCCTCCCAACAGGCACCTGAGAAAGAGAAACAACTTCCAAGTCAAACAAATGAAGCACACTGCAGGTGAGTACTCCCTCCATAAACTAATATAAGAGTGTTTAGAATACTAAACTAGTGATCTAAACACTCTTATATTAGTTTACAGAGGGAGTATGATTCAACTTCCAAAAAGAACACCACCGATGTACATGTATACATCATATACAAGCAGAGGCTCTTGCAGCAGGCTGTAAATTAATCCATCTAAAATTGTAACAAACAGACTGTGCTTCATTTGTTTGACACAGATGCACATATGAATCATAATTAACTTCAAAGGTTTGATAATCGAACAGCAGACTACCAACACCCAACCACAGCAGTCAGAACTTGTGAATAATACGTATACAAATACCAATGTTTAACAATCTACACAGATCCTACGGAACACAACAAGCAATCAACGTATATGTAATGATGGAAGATAAAAGAGATGTATATCCGACACGTGCCAGTCGGATTCGTGCATCCAGATCAAATCTAACCCCGCCAGATCTACATTTCATCAGATCGGGCACGACAGGAAATGCAGTTGCGGAAAGGGCGGGCGGAAAGGGAGATGCGGTGATTACAGTGATGGGGGATCCGGTGTTGAGGACTTTCTGGCCGCGCACGAGCCCCTCGGTCCCGTCCATGGCGATGGTGCGCACGACGTTCTCGCCGAGATGCTGCGCCACCTCGAGCACGAGGCGGATGCTGTTGTCGAGCACCTCGAGCGCGGTGAGGATGGGCGGGAGGCCCTCGTCGAAGCGCACGTCGACGACGGCGCCGATGACCTGGCAGACCTGGCCGATGGAGCCGGCGCCGGTGAACTCGTCGGTGATCTTGGCACCGACGTACTTGTCGGAGGTGGGGGGCAGCTTCTCGGCGGGGGCCTCGGCGGCGGCGGCGGCGGAGGCGTAGTTGGCGGCGCGGTTGAAGAGGTAGCCGGCCGGGGACGGGCGGTGGAGCGGGGCCGCGCGGGGGAGCGGCGACGGGGAGGCCGCGCGCGCGCGGGAGGCCGACCGGAGGAGCGAGGAGAGGGCCCGGCGCGTCGCCATGGCCGCGGATCGGGCGCTGGATCTAGGGTTGGACTTTGTGCGGCGGCGGCACCGCTGGGTGGGGGTGGGGTGGGGTGGGGGGGAGAGGGGAGGAGGGGAGTGAGGCGTGGAGAGGGCTGGGGAATAAAAGCGGGTGTGGTGGTATCGAAGGGCGGAATGCGGGGTGCGGGTGGACGCGGTCCACGGGGGCCGTGAAGCGTGGGGGGACGGACGGCCCGTTTGGTCGCTCGCTCGCGGGGCGATCTGGCTGGTGGTGTATGGGGCCGGTCCAGTGGACTGCCGGGTGTTTTGATTCGGAATGGATTCATTGTGGCTTCGTTTCGCAGCTGGGGCGGTGGAATATGTTCCTGTTTTTGTTCGCTCTCGTTTATTAAACTTTTTATTTCTTCGCTTTTTTTTTGAAGGAGATGATAGCTGGGAAACGTTCCCTAGTTAGGAGGTCCCAGCGAATGGCCCCCTAGCCCTTGGATACAGATCACATGTTGGCAAAAAAAAAAATCTCAATATTTTTTTACGATACATTGCGATATCCACTTTTGATCATGACAAGTTTTGTAAAGTTGCTATGGTAGAATTTGTGAAGTTGTCGTGGCAATTTTAGTTGAAATTGCATGGCAGTTCGAGAGATTTTGCTGGGAAAGCACTCTCGGGAAACGTTTTCCACGTGGAAGGAAGAAGATAGATAGGATGAAGACAAACTTCCATGTGGGATCCTTCTTAACTCCTCAAATTTGGAATTGAGACTTCGGGACTTGAATTAGGGCAAGAGTTAGAGATGCCCTAACTATGTTGCAACTATTAATAAACAAAATCCAAGGTAACCTAATGGAGATGAGCTTACCTGGATGGGTCCAGGCGAAGAAGGTATGGGCTTTCCCATCATTGGTTTTGGTTTTGCTTATGGGCCACATCCCCTACTAGGCATGCATGGGCCTGCTCTTTCTCGGACACATTCATCCCATCGAATAGAAAAATATATGTTTATTCGCACATTCTCTTTCCTTGTACATCACAACATTACCTAAAGGAGGCATCACTCACTCCCTTACCATCTTATCTCACCGCATAAAGACATCCATAGAAACCCATCCATCAGCATCCTGAGTCGAAGGCCCAATCCGCTCCATCATCGTAGAACAATTAAGACGCACTATAGTTTGTCAGACCAGTTTGCCACATAGAAATCCATGAACCATGTCGTTGCGGACTTGCTTTGCTCTAGCCTAGCCTCCTAGGCATGCAGGCAGATCTAGCAGGGATTTTGTTATTTTTAGGTCAAATTATGTCTTTTGTGTAGCCTACAAATTGTTATATTATTTAATGGATTTTTTACATACTCATTTACATTCATCATGATATTTTTAACTTTCCATCAGCAACAAAAATGAATGGTGTGCACTAAATAACAGATAGAAAAAAGAAGTAAAGCCTGGTTATGGAGGAGAAGTAGTGATTCACAAGACCAACTTTTGAGATTGGGCAATGCGTGTTCAAATATGCATAACTCCATAGTCATTATCCATCACAACATTGGGTTATGGCGTAAACTAAACGAAGGCTAGAAAAACAGAGGAAAAAATGCCTCCTTAGAATCAAAAGATATGCTTCAAAACAAACACAAACTGTATGAAATTCGCTTCTTGCTAGTCATGAAGACAACTCCACTACAATGCCTTAACCTGCATCATAAAAAATACGGGTTCTCCATGGCATTCTTTATTTGCTGACATCCTCCCTATCGGCTCGTGTTTGCTGCCGCATTTTTCCAAGGATCACATTCATAAGTTAGTACAAGATTCTTATAAGAGCACATTTTCTTACGTGTTTTCTACAAGGATCAAGTAGCCTGAATACACATGTTTGATTACTAACCTCAAGCAAATCAAGACCATTGGCGTAGAGACCGGAAATTGCAGGAGATAGCTTTGAGAAGTTCTAGTAAGGGTACTCGTGCAAGTTTGGGAACTTGCATACTCCTGGCCATACATCATTGCTCGGATTGCCCAGGAACCTAGCATTCAAAACCCAAGATAGTCCATGTACATTTCATACCTAATAGGCTAATACTAATGGCAATCAATAAGACAAGTAACATGTGACAAGGTGTGTGGCGCCAAGGACCTCAGGCTCCGTACCATAGAGCATGGATCCGCAAATGAATTTAGATGTGTCACGAATAGACCAATGAAGCGGAATTGTGCAGAATCAACCATCGTTAGGTGCAATAATGTTAATAGAACTCGTTGGAAATTTTAGTTGCTCGACAAAATCCACTAAAAACTAAGCACCATAGCCCAGACCAAGCTTCAAATTTTCAAAATTGTCTTAGTAATATTGTAAAAATATAGGTCCACGTTCTCCAAATTCAAGGGCTTGTGTTCTCTTTAATTTTTTTGGTTTTATCTATTAAATATTTTGTATAACATGACAGTGAAGTACACAGTGAAAGGAAATACAAGACTCCAGAAGAAAAGAAAGAGAATGCAAACATCAACATAAAACTAAAGAGTATAGACATTGTGGAACCAAATTGGATAATATATCAATGTCCTATCGGCAAGGTACCACATTAGAACTAAAATGATGTATCTCTTTGGAGAATACATACAACGGTATTGTAAATCAAACCAAAATCATGGTAGAAAAAGCGAGTAAACTATGAATATTAGTTGCACAACTTTTATCATTCATGGTGTATGGCCAATACCTCTGCATCACACTACATAAGCTTGCCTTCATATTATCGTTGACGAATAGATCTATGTAGATACCGCAAATACAATTGTAATAGATGGTGCACCAACAACAATGTGTGCAAAACTTTAATAAACAATGGTCTATCCAACATCAATATATGACTGGATTGAGAATTAGAAGATAATAAGACGGAGAAAAAAGAGCAGTCAAGGGGGATTACATCAAATGTGAACAAAGAAATAACATTTTGTGTTGACTTTTCAAGTTATCAGTTATCACATATCCCCTTGACCGCATTATATGGGTATCATTTGTGCCAACCAAACTGAGAATATAAGAGAGCACACTATAGTTTGAGAGGACAAAATCAGTATATTTTTGCAAGCTGATTGGGACAGAATAATAAGAGCGGTGTTTTGGTGTCCGGGCTCAGTAAATCGTAAGAAGTTAAACAAACATTTTTTTGTGATGCAAGATCACTACTAGGGAAAACTTTATACACCGAAATTTAGCAGTAGCGCGTGTTAAAAATGGGCGCTAGTGCTAAATAGCAATAGCGCGCATGCGTAAACCGCGCTACAGATACAATAATAGCAGTAGCGCGTGCACATGAAAAAGCGCTACCACTAATATTCTCATTGCTAAACCGATAGCCTACGCATAGCAGTAGCGGTCTTGAGAGAAGCGCGCTACCGCTAGGACATAAGTAGCAGCGCGTTTCGCGCGGAGAGCGCTACTGCTAATGGAAATAAAATAAAATGAAAAACAAATGGAAAAGTAAATGAAAAAGAAAGAAATAGAAAAAGGAGAAAGAAAAAAATAAAATATAGAGCAAAATAAATGAGAAAGCGAAAAAAGGAGAAAGGCGTAGCAGTAGCATTTGTTCGTAAGAGGCGCTATAGCTAATGTAGTTGCAGCGCGTTCCTAGGCCCCCGCTGTAGAAACAGAAAAGGAAATAAGAAATATGAAGAAAATTACATAGCTATAGCAGTAGCGCGTTTTGTGAAAATCGCTATAGCTAACTTGGCTATAGCGCGTTTTGCGAAAAGCGCTACCGCTAAGTTTGACTTAACCAGAAAAACGTTTCCTCCCGGCCACCACTTCTCCCTCAAATCCTCGACCCACCCCGTCGCCGTCTGCCCGATTCGCTGTCGCCCCACTTCGCCGCCGTCTCCTGCTGACGTCGACGCCCCCGGAGCCACCAGAGCCGCGCGCCGTCGATGCCACCGGAGCCGCCCCTAACGCCACCGGAGCCACGCGACCTCATCAATGCCATCGGAGCCGCAATCGACGCCACCGGAGCCGCAGTCGACGCCACCGGATCCTCCCTCGCCACAACTGCCTCCCTCGCCGTCACTAGAGACGCCCCTGCCTCCCTCGCCACCACTGCCTCCCGCGCCACCACCGGAGCCATCCTCTGTAAGTCCCCACCCCTCCTCTCTCTCTCTCTCTCCCCTAAATTAGTTAGGTTAATTTAGTTAGGTTAATTAGTTAGGTTAATTTGACAGAGACGCCCCTGCCTCCCTCGCCACATCTGCCTCCCTCGCCATAGGAAAAAATTGTATATGCTTAACTAGGGCAGTAGGGTTAGGGTTGTAGTGTTTAATTACAAATGTTAGGAAAGTAAGGTTTAACTAGATGTTAACTAGGGTGGTAGGATTTAGTTTAGAGAAAAAATTAATATAAAAATATAAATTTCTATTAGTGTTGCAAGTCTAGTAGGTTCTTAATTTTTAGTGAATTTTTATTAGGACAAAAATTTAGGACATAATTTGAGTTCTAGGTTCATAATTTGAGTCCTAGGGTTCATCCATCTATATTTGGTTTTTGAATTGAGTTTCGGGGAGCATGAGATTTGTGTAGATTTTCTTGAAGTGTCAAACACTAGGAGATGCAAATTTGAAGTGGTCATGATCTATGAAAACTCCTCAATTGTGTTTGCTCATTGATCATAATCGAAATTGAAGTGGTTCGATTATGCCCAAGTGGCCTTTTGTTGTTTCCAGGGAATGAAGCCGAGTGGCCTATGTTTTGCCGGAATGTTGATTCATTTCCGTTTCGGCAAAATCCAGGTTCTAAATTTGTCCACTTTTTAGCAAAGGTCATGTCGAAATTTTCCGTGAATTTCGGCATGACTTGTGCTACAAACTAGGACATATCGAGTGCCCGGGATTTGCCGCACCGGAAAGGAGTCAACGTTCTTGCAAAACAATAGGCCTTTTTTATGTCATTATTCATTTTATTAGGTCTAGAATTAATTGACTAGATTTAATCGTAGGAAACATGGCTAGCAACGATGAAGGACAGGGTTCTAGTGATTGCGACAACGTCTACCGGGCGGTAGAGGAATTTTTGAGCCTTGCTGACGAGACTGAGACTAGCGCTGAGACTGAGACCGGTGCTGAGACTGAGACCGGCATCGAGACCGGCGCTCAGACTGAGACCGGCGCCGAGACTAGCGGAGCCAGTGTAGAACCAAAAGCAAAGAGGCAACAGCTTCCTAACAAGCTCAGGACTACTAGACTGGTGGTCACGGAGGTGGACGACGACAATTTTGAGCCAAAAGCGCCCCAGGAAGCGCGCGCGTGCTACGGCAATCAAATAGGCTGCATCGTGCGGACAACCGCCACCATCAATGATGAGAAACTACAGAAGATAGATAATATGAGGACCTCCCTCCTAAAGAAGTTTCACCAGATATTCTTGTTCCCGGGGCGGAATGAAAAGGATTATAAAGATCTAGATAAGGACCCGACAATGAAGAAGATAAACAAACACGCCATGACCAAGTTTAGCGATGCGTTGGCCGCCTGGAAAACAAGGGTGAAAGCAAGGATCATCGACAAAAAGGAACCCTACTCCGAGATTGTAAAGGATAATCCGACAATCACGGAAGAACAATTTCAAATATTCAAGGCGGCTTGCGAGGCCGAAGCTGCCAAAAAAAAGTCTAAGTACATGAAGGGGCTTCAACAGAGGAACATTGGGAGCCACTGTCGGTATTCTAGGAACGGGGGTCCCCAGACTTGCCTGCCTGCAGCCTGCGGCGTGGCTCAAAAGGGGGCCCAGCGCGGCCCATCTTCACCAACACAAACCCAAGACCCTCGCGAGGGGCCAAGCCTCGCGGGGCGGACGACGCGGAGCTTCCTCAGGCACGGCCTCGTCAGGCTGGCTCACGAGGAGGCGGAGAGACCAAGGCAGAATACCTCACGAGGTGCCCGTGACGCAAGCCATGACGACCAAGGGCGCCAGGCGGGTGCCAGCCCGCGCAGTGTCCTCCTTTCCTCTTTGGTGCAAAGGGGCAAGCGCAGCCGTGGAGTACCGAGGCATCTGGCAAAGGTTGCCATTTCAGTGCAACGAGACCAAGACCAGGAGGACTATGAGACGGAGGTCACCGTGGAGCCCAAGACGGCGTCATCACCAGAGCTTTGCGCAGGCGAAGACTACTTTTGTCAGGATAGCTGATACTAGCTGTCCCCCTTGAAATTAGCCCGCCGTTGTTGGCTCCCTTCCCGCTCGATATTTGGGAAGAGGACCAGGGCCTCTATAAATAGGACCAGCCACCCACAGAGCAAAAGGGGGTTCGAAGGAGAGAAGAGAAAAAGAGAAGAGAAGGGGAGAAGGATAGAAAGAGAGCTGAGAAGGAGGAGGCTCTTTAGAGAGGGGTTTCGATGAGAGAGAGAGAAAAGGGTGACTGAACTCCTCCCAGCAGTTCATCCCCCAGCCAAGAACAGTCCCTCGCGAGGCTGTTCTTGCTTGTATTGTTCATCATCATCAGCCCAAGAGGCAATCCACCACACCATACACTGGAGTAGGGTATTACACCACAACGGTGGCCCGAACCAGTATAAACCCTGTGTCTCTTGTGTTGTTCTTTCCATAATTTAGATCCTAGCAAGGCGGAGGGGTGCAGGTAGGTAGGAGGCGAAATCTCCGCGCGCACCCCAGTGTTCGAACCTCAAGGGTGTGCCGAAACCCAAAATC
Source organism: Triticum dicoccoides (assembly GCF_002162155.2). Classification (NCBI taxonomy): domain Eukaryota; kingdom Viridiplantae; phylum Streptophyta; class Magnoliopsida; order Poales; family Poaceae; genus Triticum; species Triticum dicoccoides. The sequence continues at coordinate 563,722,991 of NC_041380.1, forward strand.
CGACAGCCACCACCTCGGAAGCCGTGGTTACGGCGGGAAGAGGTCCAAATGGGCCAAGGAGGACGCGGAAGCCGCGAGTCTGGGCATCCCAGACCCCTTGGCAGAGTTCACCGTCCCCCAGGAGCGTGACGTCCTCAGGGCCCGGCACCGTTGGGACCCAGTGAAGAAGGTTTTCGAGACGAACGCGGTCACGACGGAGTTCATCACACTGCTGGTAATTTTAGTTTTTGATCAATTCGACTGCACATTAGTCATATTTGTAAACGATCCTTGTGCCTTTTGTAGAGAGAGCGGCACAGGATTCCGGCCGAAAGCGACTCGCCGTTTGATGTCTACTACACAACCTTCTTCTTGTAGACGTTGTTGGGCCTCCAAGTGCAGAGGTTTGTAGGACAGTAGCAAATTTCCCTCAAGTGGATGACCTAAGGTTTATCAATCCGTAGGAGGCGTAGGATGAAGATGGTCTCTCTCAAGCAAACCTGCAACCAAATAACAAAGAGTCTCTTGTGTCCCCAACACACCCAATACAATAGTAAATTGTATAGGTGCACTAGTTCGGCGAAGAGATAGTGAAACAAGTGGTATATGGATAGTAGATAAAGGTATTTGTAATCTGAAATAATAAAAACAGCAAGGTAGCAAGTGATAAAAGTGAGCATAAACGATATTGCAATGATAGGAAATAAGACCTAGGGTTCATACTTTCACTAGTGTAAGTTTCCTCAACAATAATATCATAATTGGATCACATAACTATCCCTCAACATGCAACAAAGAGTCACTCCAAAGTCACTAATAGCGGAGAACGAACGAAGAGATTATGGTAGGGTACGAAACCACCTCAAAGTTATTCTTTCCAATCAATCCGTTGGGCTATTCCTATAGGTGTCACAAACAGCCCTAGAGTTCGTACTAGAATAACACCTTAAGACACAAATCAACCAAAACCCTAATGTCACCTAGATACTCCAATGTCACCTCAAGTATCCGTGGGTATGATTATACGATATGCATCACACAATCTCAGATTCATCTATTCAACCAACACAAAGGACCTCAAAGAGTGCCCCAAAGTTTCTACCGGAGAATCACGATGAAAACGTGTGCCAACCCCTATGCATAGGTTCATGGGCGGAACCCGCAAGTTGATCACCAAAACATACATCAAGTGAATCACGTGGCATCCCATTGTCACCACAGATACGCACAACAAGACATACATCAAGTGTTCTCACATCTTTAAAGACTCAATCCGATAAGACTACTTCAAAGGGGAAACTCAATTCATTACAAGAGAGAAGAGGGGGAGGAGAAACATAAGATCCAACTATAATAGCAAAGCTCGCGACACATCAAGATCGTGCCAAATCAAGAACACGAAAGAGAGAGATCAAACACATAGCTACTGGTACATACCCTCAGCCCCGAGGGAGAACTACTCCCTCCTTATCATGGAAAGCATCGGGATGATGAAGATGGCCATCGGAGAAGGATTTCCCCTCCGGCAGGGTGCCGGAGCGGGTCTAGATTGGCTTTCGGTGGCTACGGAGGCTTCTGGCGGCGGAACTCCCAATCTATTGTGCTCTCGGATGTTTTAGGGTATATGGAGATATATGTAACACTCCAAAAAATTGATTTGGTTTTATCAAATTCTCTATTTGATTTGAAGGAGGTTATTTAAAATTCTTCTAAAAGACCCTCCTTTTCAAAAAAAAAAACTTTTATGACAAATATTTTTTTGGGGTTCATCCAAATCTTGATCTTTGGTCTTGAGGGTTTTTTATCTTGTATTGGCTCAGCACAAATAAGATTGGAAGGTTTTTACAATTTCTGTTTAATAAAAAGAATTCCAAAGTTTTGGATTTATTCTTCCCCATCCAAAAAGTATCCTCTTGCCATGACCTAGGTAAAATATTTTCTTCCAAAACCCACCTCCCTACTTTGGATCAAGCCAAGCATCCAATCCCAGCAAGTTTCAACTTCCCCTAAATTTTATTTCTATTTATTTTAACCTCAACATCTTTTTTGTCATTTAATTTGGACCTTAGAGATTTACAAAGGAACTGCCAAATTTCCTTTGAGTTTTGACTCCAAATAAATTTCTCTGGCTAGTCCTTAGCACCCTCAACCAAGATCCATCAAGATCCACTGGTCCACAATTCAAAATTTTCAAAATGTTCTTGCTGCAAGTTTGGACCAGATTTGCCATTTTTGGTGAAATTCATTTGTTTTCTTTTCCTAAAAATCTGAGAAAAATCAGGCAGCCTCTAGATGCATCAAGAGGTCACCTCACCAAGTCCCAGCTCCATAAAATTTTTCCTCGTGCCCAAAACATTTCGTCGAACAGCTGGCGTGCACTGTTCCTATCAAATTCAGAGTTTTAGTGATCAGTTTCAGTCGTCAGTGTCGTTTTCTTCAGAGCCTCACGTCGATCTCGCCAATAACAGCAGTGGCGCCTTGCTCCTTGTTCTCCCTCCTTATCCAGTGCGCCGCACGGTTGCCTAGACTGTTGCGAGTGTCGGCGGTGAGCTGGCAGAGGTGCATCGCCACCGTGAGCGGCGGCGGCAACACTCACTGCGGCTGCCAGGGAGGCGCAGCGTGGAACGGCGCCGTCCAGCACCGCCCACACCACCAGGCGCCTCCGCGTGGCCGTCCCCTTCCCTGTACGTCCTGCAGAGCCGTTGTCGTGGCCTGGAAAGCACAGAGCGCGCTCCTTGCCGCCGACGTGCCCGTGAGGCCGTTCCGTCGAGAGCTTGGAGTATCACCCAAGTCATACCAAATTTAGCCCTTGAACGGAACTAGTGGACCATCACTATGATGCCCAATCACCTAAACCTCCAGCCCAACCACTGCCTCGCCGTAATCGCCCACCGGAGTTATCCGTTCTCGGCAACCGCCTCGGGCCGGCTATAAATAGCGACCCGAGCTCGTCCGCAACCCAACACCTCCCCTCCTCTCCTCAGAACCTCGCCACGCTCGCCAGAAGGCCTCGGGAGAGCCTTCTTCCCCGACTCCGGCCGCCCCGATCCGCTTCGGGCTCCGGCAAGATCCTCTCTGGTGAGACCACCCCGCCTCCCAGACTGTGCCAGTCGCCTCCTAGTGCACCCACTCTTCTAACCCGAGCCCCAATTTGACGTTTGCAGCCCTCTCCGGCGAGATCCATCACCGCCCGAACCACCGTTCGTCGCAGTGGAGGCCGCCATGGACGTGGTGCTCGCCGACGACCAACTCCACCACCCACTGACGCGGGAGAGCTCAGTGAGTCCGTGGGTACCCTCCTTTCCCCCTACCTCGCCGTGGATCGACGCCGGCGACCGCCGCGGCCCTCAGGTGCCGGTGTGCTCTGTTTCAAAGTTTTAAACCTGACGGGTGGGACCCCCTCGTCAGCCTCTCCCCATCTTATTCGAACCGTTTTCTGAAAACACCTTCGGGTAAAATACGTGTTCCTTTGGGGTTGGCGTATTTCAAACCAAAACGTTTTCTATTTTTATAAACTAACCCCTGGAAACTTTCTATTTCATTACAGATGAGTCCCTGGACTAAAACCTTAATAACTTTTAAACAAAAGATGATTTTGAGTTGATTCTTTTTCTGTCATCTTTATTTTTCTGTCTAGTTTTTTATCATATTTATTTGAAAAAAAATTGGAACAATTTTTATGCACGCTCGGTATTCACGTTAGTATCCGATTTTTTTTATACTGTAGATATCGGAGGAGGTGACGGAACCGCAAACTTCGCTGAGCTAGACTCCGGCTACTCCGAACCAGGCAAGCATGTTTGAACCTTTGATATGATGAGTGTTTTGCATGTTTGCTTGAGTAGTTTTCTCATGGCATGTTTACATAAGCATTAGTGAATGTTATATTGCATGCAAGGCAAGCTACAGGTGAGCTTCGAAGTCGATGTGTTCATGATGGTGAGACAATCTGATCATGTAGTGGCATGATAGGTTGTGAGCTGGTATTGTTGAAGCATGCCAGTCTTATGTCAATCGTGTAACACCAGTATGAACGTGGATCGAGTCTTGTTCCCGTCCGTTCCCTTCCGTGCTACCACATGTTTTCTGCAAAGAATGCGGTTTAGTAAGTTGCAAACCTTTTTCCTTGTACACACCAAATAGAGGGGCCGTGATGAGGGTTCCATGGTCCTGGATTAAAGCCCGTCATCCAGTCAGGGGGCATGGGTGTTTCCGGTTGGGACCGAGAGGGGGGCACCCCTTAGAGCGCGCGATATAAATTTGATCCCATGCCATTCGAGGTTGTGACCTCCCCGTCTTAAAGTTTTTCTTGAACGTTGCCTAGGATGATTCCTGGCAGCGAAATATGGAATGGGTGTGTACTGGTTAGATGCGTTTCTTCTAAAATACCGTAAACGGAACTAGTCCTTTGTGACTACTGAAATCCGTTGGCTGTGGTTAAAGAGTACAAACTCTGCAGAGTCAAAACCATTCGAGTATCCATGTCCACGATCAAGGACTTGGACATCATCTCAGTGTCAGTGTCAGTCTCAGTGTCGATCTCAGTGTCAACCCCGGTGACAGTCTCCGGAGAATAAGCATGAAACTGAGAGTGGTAAACCCGGCTGAATGTTATTTCTGTGGACGGACTAACCAGTTTATTATTATGTACTAAGTATCTCCTTGGGATGATTTAAATTCATGAGCTACTTAAATTCGAATGACGAAATATAAGCCCTTTATGTGATGTCGCTCAGACGTCCGACTGTGGCATTCTTGTTATTTACTTTTGATATAAGCCCTTTATGAGATGTCGCTCAGACGTCCGACTGTGGCATTTTTGTTATTTACTTTTGATATAAGCCCTTTATGTGATGTCGCTCAGACGTCCGACTGTGGCATTCTTGTTATTTACTTTTGATATAAGCCCTTTATGAGATGTCGCTCAGACGTCCGACTGTGGCATTTTTGTTATTTACTT
>NC_041380.1:563728152-563767554 GCF_002162155.2 Triticum dicoccoides
TATGTGATGTCGCTCAGACGTCCGACTGTGGCATTCTTGTTATTTACTTTTGATATAAGCCCTTTATGCGATGTCGCTCAGACGTCCAACTGTGCATTCTTGTTATTTACTTTCGATATAAGCCATTTATGTGATGTCGCTCAGACGTCCGACTGTGGCATCCTGATTATTTACTTTCATTATAAGCCCTTTTCGAGATGTCGCTTAGACGTCCGATTGAGGCACGGACTGTCATTTACATTTCAATATAAGCCCTTTATGAGGTGTCGCCCTGACGCCCGACTACGGCATGTTAATTTATTTTTACCTTTCGAGGCGTCGCTTCAGACACCCGATTGGTCTTCAGCTATTTTTATTGGGATTTTGGGAGGACTACCGCCTGACTCCCTTTTATTTATCGTGCAGTGAAAAATTTATTATCTGAGTGTGCATTACTAATCTGCTCATGTGCATCATGTTTGCAGTTGTTATATCTTATGTTCAAACGGTCTTGCGAGTACATTCAAAGTACTCACCTGGCTTGTTGATTTGGTCAGATGTTGATGAAGGCGATCTCATGGATGAGGAGTTCGATAGCGAGTCCGACGCCTAGATGAGTCCCAGTTAGTCCCGTGCGATCCTGGATTTGGTCACTTGTATTATATACGCTTCCGCTACCCAAATAAATTCATCGAGCCTCACTCCGGCGCTTGATGAACTGTAAGATTTTGGAGTCATGTCACCCACTTCACTGTGACGTATCCACCACCACCTTTATTACGAGTTAGTAGTATGCCACCACACCCCTTGTGTCATATCCGCCTTTATGTATAATATCTGTGTGCTTTTAATAAATTGTTGAGCAGCCTCAGCTCAACCTTGTATAATATTTAGTACTTCTGGATTTCTTTATCAAGGATTTGTCTACCAGTAAGAAGGATTATCTTGTACTGATCAATACAAGGGTTGGCTTTTCAATAAATGTTTTATTGGAAAACCGGTCCTGGCAACCTTGGTATCAGAGCCAGGCTGACTGTAGGAACTCGGAGAAGTGCACTAGCCTAAATAACATGTCAGGAATGTGTACGCACATCCTGAGTGATGTACTGTATAATTACGGCTTGCGTGTAAGATATGTATTGAGCGGTCCTTCTCCATGCGCAACCAAGTATTTCCTTGAAAAATGTTGGAGTTCTTAAAAAAATCAGCCTTTGCAAAACTATTTATTTTTGCCACTCAGTTTTCTCATGATTTCTGCAAAAATACCCCAGAGTGGAAAATGCCTCGTCCCTGGACTCGTTCCATGCCAAGTCCGCCAGAAGAAAATTATGGTACCCAGACAAGTAACAATTTCACTCAGGGGCGGTCAAGTCAGCAAAGCAGTGAAACAGCATTTTCTCAAGTATGCCGCCTTTATGAGCAAAGCCAGCAGCAGCATTAAGAAATGATGAACCATGTTATCAATATGGGAAATCACCGTGAACCATATCAGCAGCATTCCAAGTTGTCTGAACTACAAAAGACACGTCCCCCAATGTTCTCTCACACTGATAGACCTCTTGAGGCCGATGACTGGCTTCGAGACATTGAAAGGAAGTTAATTATTGCACAATGTTCGGACCGTGAGAAGGTACTTTGTGCACCTCACTACCTCACAGAAGCAACTGCATCATGGTGGGAGAATTTCCTACACATGCACCCCAATGAAAATACCTGGGAAGATTTCAAAGAAGGTTTTCGTGGGGCGCACATTCCTAGAAGTATTATGAAGATCAAGAAGAGGGAGTTTGATGACCTCAAGCAGAGAAGCATGACAGTGACTGAGTACAATAGTCAGTTTACTCAATTATCTCGTTATGCCAACGAAGAGCATATGACTGAAAATAAAAAGATGGAAAAATTTCTGGACAGTCTGGCACCAGCACTTAAATGCCAGCTAGTCGTACACACTTTTCTGGATTTCAAAACACTTGTGGACAAGGCTATTACATTGGAAAATGAGCACTGCAGCTTGGAGGATTTTCGCAAGCAAAAAAGGGACAAGACTACTCATGCTCGCAACAACCGGAACAAGACTGACCTTTAGAAAATTGGAGCGAACAAATCCACAACCACTGTTCTACGCCCAAACAAAAAATTTCATGCAAGGGACAAGGATTTCACATATCGCCCAGGTTTTAGTTGCTACGCTTGTGGAGAGGAAGGACACTATGCTAAACAGTGCCCAAAGCCAAGAAACTCGGCCCCCAAGCCGAACAACAGTGGGAATAATTCAACACCCAAGCGTAACAACTTCAACCCCAATAACAATCACAAGAAGGGTCACTTGAACCATGTGACCAAGGAGGAAGCACAGGATGCCCCGGATATCGTACTCGACATGTTCCCTGTCAACACAATACCTGCCACGATTTTGTTTGATTCTGGAGCTTCTCACTCGTTCATTTCAAAGAAATTTGCTTTGCAACATGATTTTTCGATGCTTCCCTTGGGAAAATCCATGATCATCAAGTCCCCCGGGATTAAGCAAATCACTCAGAGTTACTGCCAAGGTGTGGTTATTGAGACTGAGGGACTAAAGTTTCAGGCAAACCTCATCATATTGGAAAATAAGGGACTGGATGTTATCCTAGGAATGGATTGGTTAACCACCAACAAGGGATTTATCGACTGCTTCAATCGGACTGTAATTGTCACTCATCATCACGGGAAGACGATAAAAGTTGCAGCTCAAGAAAGACCAATATCACGGCAACCAAAGTTGAACAAGGTGGACATTTCAGAGTTAAGAAAAGTTCCAGTGGTATGTGAGTTCCCTGACGTATTTCCCAAGAACTACCAGGCATGCCACCAGACCGGGAAATAGAGTTCATCATTGAACTAGCACCTAGAACCACCCCCATTTACAAGAAACCTTATAGAATGGCACCCTCCGAGTTGGTAGAATTAAAGAAGCAAATAAAAGAATTACTGGACAAAGGATTTATACGGGCCAGCTCCTCACCTTGGGGTTCACTAGTATTATTTGCCAAGAAAAAGGATGGGACACTGAGATTATGTATAGACTATCGAGCACTCAACATGGTCACCATCAAAAACAAATATCCGATGCCACGGATAAATGATTTATTTGACCAGCTCGCACAAGCCAAGGTTTTCTCAAAAATTGATTTAAGGTCGGGGTATCATCAATTAAAAGTACGGATAGAAGATATCCCTAAGACAGCATTCACCTCCAGATACGGATTATATGAGTTTACAGTAATGCCGTTTGGACTAACAAACGACCCCGCATATTTTGTCCATCTCATGAACAAAGTGTTTATGAAATTTATGGACAAATTTGTTGTGGTCTTCATTGATGATATTCTGGTATACTCTAAGACATCAGAAGAGCATGCTAAACATCTCAGAATTGTACTGGGAGAATTAAGGAAACATCAATTATACGCCAAATTCAGCAAATGTGAATTTTGGTTAAGACAGGTTGGTTTTCTAGGCCACGTATTGACCCAAGAAGGTGTTGCCGTGGACCCAGAAAAAGTCAAGGCCGTACTTGGCTGGAAACCACCAGCCAACGTGACAGATGTACGAAGTTTCCTAGGAATGGCTGGATATTACCGAAGGTTTATTGAGGGGTTCTCCACCATAGCAAAACCAATGACAAAGTTACTCAAGAAGGATAAGAAATTTGTATGGACTGAAGCTTGCGAGAAAAGTTTCCAAGAACTCAAGAGGAAATTAACAACAGCACCAGTATTGGTTGTACCAGACATACACAAGAGTTTTGAAGTATATTGTGACGCATCCCGGAAGGGCCTCGGATGCGTACTAATGCAAGAAGGCAAGGTAGTCGCATACGCTTCCAGGAAACTACGAAAGCATGAAGAAAATTATCCTACTCATGACTTGGAATTGGCAGCAATCATTCATGCACTCAAAGAGTGGAGACACTTTTTGCTTGGAAATCGTTGTGAAATATATACAAACCATAAAAGTCTCAAATATATTTTCACACAGCCAGAAGTCAATTTACGACAATGGTGCTGGTTGGAATTAGTGAAAGATTATGATGTTGGCATTCACTACCATCCAGGAAAGGCGAATGTAGTGGCAGATGCTCTTAGTCGAAACCCCAGCTCGAGCAACGACGGTCTACAGAACTTGAGACCTGAATTTCAGCAGGAGTTCGCCAAACTCAACTTGGTGATGGTCACTGAAGGCACTGTGTCAAATTCGGAAATACAGCCCACCCTAATGGAACAAATTAAGAAGGCTCAGCACGGACACCCCAGCATTGAAGGCATAAAAAGAAAAGTGAGTCTGGGCAAGGCCTCAGAATTCGTCATAGACGATAAGGGAATATTATGGTACGGAGACCGACTTTGTGTACCAAATATAGAGGACCTCAAACAGCAAATTCTAGCCGAAGGCCACACCGCTCCATATTCAATCCACCCTAGAGGAACCAAAATGTACAAGGACATTCAGGAAAAAATTTGGTGGCACGGTATGAAGAGGGATATAGCCGCATTCATTGCGTGTTGTGATTCATGTCAGTGCATTAAAGCCGAGCACCAAAAACCAGCAGGTCTATTATAACCAAACAGGATACCTGAGTGGAAATGGGACGAAATTGGAATGGATTTTATTGTCGGGCTACCTCGGTCACAACATGGAAATGATGCCATATGGGTCATCACAGATAGATTAACTAAGGTGGCACATTTCATCCCAGTAAAGACAACCCACACCACTCAGAAACTTGCCAAGCTTTACCTCTCCCGTATAGTTTGTCTGCATGGAATTCCAAAGACTATAATATCCGACAGAGGCACTCAATTTGTCTCTAAATTTTGGGATCAGTTACAACAAGCTCTGGGGACTCAACTAGTATTCAGTAGAGCATACCACCCCCAGACCGGAGGACAAACTGAACGTGTGAACCAAATTCTAGAGGACATGCTAAGAGCATGCGTTCTCACCTATGGAACCAGTTGGGAAGAAAGCTTGCCGTATGCCGAGTTCGCATACAACAACAGTTACCAAGCCAGTCTACAAATGGCACCTTTTGAAGCCTTGTATGGGCGAAGATGTCGTACCCCATTAAACTGGTCAGAAACAGGAGACAATCGTATCTTCAGCCCAGACATGCTCAAGGAAGCTGAGGAGAAAGTTAGACTAATCAGGGATCGACTCAAGACAACCCAGAGCCGACAAAAGAGTTATTGTGATAAAAAATAACGTGAGGTCAGTTTTGAACCCGGTGAATATGTGTACCTACGAGTATCTCCTATGAGGGGCCTGCAACGATTCAAAGTTAAAGGAAAGCTAGCACCACAATTTATCGGACCCTTCTGTGTGGTTGCACGAAGAGGCACAGTAGCCTACCCGCTAGACCTACCCAAAGAGCTGTCAGACGTCCACGACGTGTTCCACGTCTCAGAGTTAAGGAAATGTATAAGCAACCCGGAGAAGCATGTATCTCATGAGAACATTGACGTGCAACCAGACCTCACCTACAGAGAACGTCCAATAAAAATATTAGAGGAGTCTGAAAGGAGGACACGTCAGAAAACAACTAAGTTTTTCAAGGTTCAGTGGAGCAATCACACCGAGGATGAAGCAACATGGGAAAGAGAGGATTTCCTTCGGGCAGAATACCCACACCTATTTGAGGATCAGCTGAAATCTCGGGGACGAGATTTTTCCTAAGGGGGTAGGTGTTGCAACACTCCAAAAATTTTGATTTGGTTTTATCAAATTCTCTATTTGATTTGAAGGAGGTTATTTAAAATTCTTCTAAAAGACCCTCCTTTTCAAAAAAATATCTTTTATGACAAGTATTTTTTTGGGTTCATCCAAATCTTGATCTTTGGTCTTGAGGGTTTTTTATCTTGTATTGGCTCAGCACAAATAAGGTTGGAAGGTTTTTACAATTTCTGTTTAATAAAAAGAGTTCCAAAGTTTTGGATTTATTCTTCCCCGTCCAAAAAGTATCCTCTTGCCATGACCTAGGTAAAATATTTTCTTCCAAAACCCACCTCCCTACTTTGGATCAAGCCAAGCATCCAATCCCAGCAAGTTTCAACTTCCCCTAAATTTTATTTCTATTTATTTTAACCTCAAAATCTTTTCTGTCATTTAATTTGGACCTTAGAGATTTACAAAGGAACTGCCAAATTTACTTTGAGTTTTGACTCCAAATAAATTTCTCTGGCTAGTCCTTAGCACCCTCAACCAAGATCCACTGGTCCACAATTCAAAATTTTCAAAATGTGCTTGCTGCAAGTTTGGACCAGATTTTCCATTTTTGGTGAAATTCATTTGTTTTCTTTTCCTAAAAATCTGAGAAAAATCAGGCAGCCTCTAGATGCATCAAGAGGTCACCTCACCAAGTCCCAGCTCCAGAAAAATTTCCCTCGTGCCCAAAACATTTCGTCGAACAGCTGGCGTGCACTGTTCCTGTCAAATTCAGAGTTTCAGTGGTCAGTTTGAGTCGTCACTGTCGTTTTATTCAGAGCCTCACGTCGATCTCGCCAGTAACTGCAGTGGCTCCTTGCTCCCTGTTCCCCCTCCTTATCCAGTGCGCCGCACTGTTGCGTGGACTGTTGCGAGCGTCGGCGGTGAGCTGGCAGAGGTGCATCGCCCCCGTGAGCGGCGGCAGCAACACTCGCTACGGCTGCTAGAGAGGAGCAGCATGGAACGGCGCCGTCCAGCACCACCCACACCACCAGGCGCCTCCGCGTGGCCGTCCCCTTCCTTGTACGTGCCGCAGAGCCGTCGTCGTGGCCTGGAAAGCACAGAGCGCGCTCCCTGCCACCGACATGCCCGTGAGGCCGTTCCATCGAGAGCTTGGAGTATCACCCAAGTCATACCAAATTTAGCCCTTGAACAGAACCAGTGGACCATCACGATAATGCCCAATCACCTAAACCTCCAGCCCGACCACTGCCTCGCCGTAATCGCCTGTCGGAGTTATCCCGTTCTCGGCAACCGCCTCGGGCCGACTATAAATAGCGACCCCGAGCTCGTCCGCAACCCAGCACCTCCCCTCCTCTCCTCAGAACCTCGCCACGCTCGCCAGAAGGCCTCGAGAGAGCCTTCTTCCCCGACTCCGGCCGCCTCGATCCGCTTCGGGCTCCGGCAAGATCCTCTCTGGTGAGACCACCCCCGCCTCCCAGACTGTGCCAGTCGCCTCCTAGTGCACCCACTCTTCTAACCCGAGCCCCAATTTGACGTTTGCAGCCCTCTCCGGTGAGATCCATCACCGCCCGAACCACCGTCCACTGGAGTGGAGGCCGCCGTGGACGTGGTGCTCGCCGACGACCAACTCCACCACCCACAGACGCGGGAGAGCTCACTGAGTCCGTAGGTACCCTCCTTTCCCCCTACCTCGTCGTGGATCAACGCCGACGACCGCCGCGGCCCTCGGGCGCCGGTGTGCTTTGTTTCAAAGTTTTAAACCTGACGGGTGGGACCCCCTCGTCAGCCTCTCACCTTATTATTCGAATCATTTTCTGAAAACGCCTTCGGGCAAAATACGTGTTCCTTTGGGGTTGGTGTATTTCTAACCGAAACATTTTCTGTTTTTATAAACTAACCCCTGGAAACTTTCTGTTTCATTATAGATGAGTCCCTGGACTAAAACCTTAATAACTTTTAAACAAAAGATGATTTTGAGTTGATTCTTTTTCTGTCATCTTTATTTTTCTGTCTAGTTTCTTATCATATTTATTTGAAAAATATTTGGAACAATTTTTATGCACGCTCAGTATTAACGTTAGTATCCAATTTTTTTATACTGTAGATACCGGAGGAGGTGACGGAACGCAAACTTCGTCGAGCTAGACTCCGACTGCTCCGAACCAGGCAAGCATGTTTGAACCTTTGATATGATGAGTGTTTTGCATGTTTGCTTGAGTAGTTTTCTCATGGCATGTTTATATAAGCATTAGTGAATGTTATATTGCATGCAAGGCAAGCTACAGGTGAGCTTCGAAGTCGATGTGTTCATGATGGTGAGACAATCTGATCATGTAGTGGCATGATAGGTTGTGAGCTGGTATTGTTGAAGCATGCCAGTCTTATGTCAACCATGTAACACAAGTATCAATGTGGATCGAGTCTTGTTCCTGTCCGTTCCCTTCTGTGCTACCACATGTTTTCTGCAAAGAATGCGGTTTAGTAAGTTGCAAACCTTTTTCCTTGTACACACCAAATAGAGGGGCTGTGATGAGGGTTCCATGGCCCTGGATTAAAGCCCGTCATCCGGTCAGGGGGCATGGGTGTTTCCGGTTGGGACCAAGAGGGGGGCACCCCTTAGAGCGCGCGATATAAATTTGATCCCATGCTATTCGAGGTTGTGACCTCCCCATCTTAAAGTTTTTCTTGAACGTTGCCTAGGGTGATTCCTGGCAGCGGAATGTGGAATGGGTGTGTACTGGTTAGATGTGTTTCTTCTAAAATACCGTAAACGGAACTAGTCCTTTGTGACTACTGAAATCCGTTGGCTGTGGTTAAAGAGTACAAACTCTGCAGAGTCAAAACCATTCGAGTATCCATGTCCATGATCATGGACCTGGACATCATCTCAGTGTTAGTGTCAGTCTCAGTGTCGATCTTAGTGTCAACCCCAGTGACAGTCTCCGGAGAATAAGCATGAAACTAAGAGTGGTAAACCTGGCTGAATGTTATTTCTGTGGACGGACTAACCAATTTATTATTATGTACTAAGTATTTCTTTGGGATGATTTAAATTCATGAGCTACTTAAATTCGAATGACGAAATATAAGCCCTTTATGTGATGTCGCTCAGACGTCCGACTGTGGCATTCTTGTTATTTAATTTTGATATAAGCCTGTAACGCCCCGAGACTGATGCGCCAGGTGTGTTCCAGTTATTCGCTGTCGTTGCCATGTCATTTGCTTGCGTGTTGCTTCCTATCATGTCATCATGTGCATTGCATCATCATGTTTTCAAAACTTGCAGCTGTCCCGGTCTCCCAGTTCCTTCCGTTGTCCGTTCTGAGCCCAGACACACTTAGACGCGCCCGCGGCACCTCCGAAATATTATTTTATAAGTGGGAGGGAAATGTTCTCGGATTGGGTTGAAAGTTGGTGTGTGGTCTTATTATAGTGTAGATAGACCGCCTGTCAAGTTTCATCACATTCGGAGTCCGTTTGACGCCCCAATGTTTTACTATAGCGACAATATAGTCGGTCTATCGTCGGACGTTTCCGGTCTCCAGAAACAGTTGCCGGGTTGCTTTCCCCCTCTCTCTTCTCAGCCCACCACCACTCACCATCAGGCCCTACCTAACCTCTCTCGTCAGCCCGTGGCCTTCCTCGCGCGCGCGTCCAAAAAGCTTTCCCGAACCCGATCCGGGCAGTCGTCACCGTTGTGTCCGGATCATCCCCAAACGTCTACAAAACATCACCGTTTTCTTATTTGGACTCCCTAGCTATTTTATCCGGGGTCGTCCGATTACGGTCGGATGGACTGAGTAGCCCCTAACCTAACAAACCTACCTATATAAACAGTCAACCCTAATTTCTAGGGGAGTTGTCCCATTCATCCCTCTCGGCCGCCGCCACTAATCCTCTCGGGATTCCCTCACTCAATCTCCCTCGATCCCATCGCCCAGCCAACCAGAGCCGCACTCCTCCCGATCCAAATCCTCTCCAACCTCCTCCTTTTCCCCGATCCAGCACGCCCGAGCTCCACCTTGCGTGCCCTCCTCCTCGTCCTTCCGGCCGCAGCAGACGAACAGGAGGCCTCGCGCCTGCCTCCTCCTCGTTGCCTTGCTCGAGCCCAACAGGAGAGGAGCCCCGGCCAGCGAAGCTCTCACCGCCGACGAGCCTTGCCAATCCCCCCGCCAGGTCAAGCGCTCCCTGTCGCTCCTCTTCATCGCCTGTTTCTTCTCCCTCCATTTCTCCCTCTCTCTGCTCCTCACTAGTGACGCTGCCCTACAGGAACCACCGCCGCCATGGCAGTTCGCCGGAGTGGAGCTCCTTCCTCGACGTCGAGCTCTCCAAGCCCAGCCGCCAGGGACCTCCTCCACGCCCTGTTGACCCGCGCCCATCCGCCTCGGAGCCAGCCTCCTCTGCATATGCATCGCGCCCGAACCACTCGAAGCTCCAAGCTCCCCTGCCGGTGCATCCCGCCTCCATTCCGGCGCCGAGAATGGAACCCCCGCCGTCGGATCCACGCCCGCGCCCTGTTCCTGGTCGCCTCCACCTGGATCTGCCCCATCCTCGTCGTCGGGAGACGCCAGCGCTAGGTCCTCCACCGCCTGCGTCCTCTGCTTCCGGGACGAGAGCAGCGTGCCTCGTCCCGCCCGCGTTGACCACGCCTCTAGGCCGACATGCCCTTCGCGGCCTGCCTCCTCCACTGAACTGGGCCGTAGCCCATGTGAGCAGCCACCCCCAAACCCTCTGTGCTCTGTTGGGCCAACAGAGACGGCTCGTTTCATGTTTTTTCCATATAACGTTTTTTCCTATTTTCCAGAGACAACAGTTTTTACAGAAAAACCCTCCTGTTTCATGCATATAATAACTCAACAACCGTGCATCATATGTTAAAACATTATATATGAAACATGCTTAGAATTTTGTCTAGCTTCATAATATGTCACTTTCATCTATGTTTAAAATGTTTAAAATGCTGTTTGGTTAAATTTGCCCCTATGTCATGTTAAAATGATTTAATTCATAGCTAAATAACCATAGCTCCAAACCTAACAAACTTTATATGTAAATGGGGAAGAAAAATGCATAGTTTAACTTGGTGGCATCACTTTGCATGTTTAACAACTCTAAAATATGGTTTAGGGCAGAACAGTACCAAACCTTATAATTTGCTTATGAGGATTTTCCGGACTTGTTGTTTGTTGTTCCGGCCTCATTTAAACTTGCCTAGATAGGTAGATTTCTTTTGCCTCACCTCTTGCCATGTTTAACAACATTTAATATTGTTGGGTACCTAAACGGGAGAGAACTAAATAATTGTTATGGTGTTTTGTCAATATGCAACTCGTTGCATATTGAGCTCCATTTAATTTGTAAATTGCTTGTGCACTTTGCCATGTCATGCTACATTAAACCGGACATGCATCATACTTGATTGTGCATCATGCCATGATTATGTGAGGGTTGTTTACTTTGTTGTTTGCTACTTTCCAGTGTTGCTTCTTCGGGTTGGTTCCGTTAACATCGCGTTTGTGAGGATTCGTTCAACTACGTCAGTTTGTCTTATTCATGGAATTGTTCTTCTTCCTTGCGGTATTTTAGGCAAGATGACCATACCCTCGAAATCACTTCTATCTTTGCTTGCTAGTTGCTCGCTCTTTTGCTATGCCTTTGCTGTGATACCTACCACTTGCTTATCATGTCTCCCATATTGCTAACCCAAGCCTCTAACCCACCTTGTCCTAGCAAACCATTGTTTGGCTATGTTACCGCTTTGCTCAGCCCCTCTTATAGCGTTGTTAGTTGCAGGTGAAGATTGGAGTTTGTTCCTTGTTGGAACATGGATATTTTGTTGGGATATCACAATATCTCTTATTTAATTAATGCATCTATATACTTGGTAAAGGGTGGAAGGCTCGGCCTTATGCCTGGTGTTTTGTTCCACTCTTGCCGCCCTAGTTTCCGTCATATCGGTGTTATGTTCCCGGATTTTGCGTTCCTTGCACGGTTGGGTTATAATGGGAACCCCTTGACAGTTCACTTTGAATAAAACTCCTCCAGCAAGGCCCAACCTTGGTTTTACCATTTGCACTAACAACCTAGTCTTTTCCCTTGGGTTTTGCGGACTCAAGGGTCATCTTTATTTTAACCCCCTGGGCCAGTGCTTCTCTAAGTGTTGGTCCAGAATGGGCAGCCTACGGGGCCACCTCGGGGCAACTCGAGGGTTGGTTTTACTCGTAGCTTGACCTATCCGGTGTGCCCTGAGAACGAGATATGTGCAGCTCCTATCGGGATTTGTCGGCACATCAGGGTGGCTTTGCTGGACTTGTTTTACCATTGTCGAGTATGTCTTGTAACCGGGATGCCGAGTCTGATCGAATTTTCTTGGGAGAAGGAATATCCTTCGTTGACCGTGAGAGCTTGTGATGGGCTAAGTTGGGACACCCCTGCATGGATTTGAAATTTCGAAAGCCATGCCCGCGGTTATGGGCAGATGGGAATTTGTTAATGTCCGGTTGTAGAAAACCTGAAACTTAACTTAACTAAAATGCATCAACCGCGTGTGTGACTGTGATGGTCTCTTCTCGGCGGAGTCCGGGAAGTGAACACGGTGTTGGAGTTATGCTTGACGTAGGTTGCTCTAGGATCACTTCTTGATCATAGTTTCTCGAATGTGCTTTGCCTTCTCTTCTCGCTCTCAGTTGCGTATGTTAGCCACCAAATATGCTAGTCGCTTGCTGCAGCTCCAGCTCATACCTTTTACCCTTCCTATAAGCTTAAATAGTCTTGACTGTGAGGGTGTGGGATTGCTGAGTCCCCGTGACTCACAGATACTTCCAAAACCAGCTTGCAGGTGCCGATGATACCGTGCAGGTGACGCAACCAAGCTCAAGGAGGAGCTCGATGAAGATCGTGTTCGTTATGTTGTTCCATTTCCAGTTGATCAGTAGTGGAGCCCACTTGGGACGATCGGGGATCTGTGTAGCTTTTGGGGTAGTCTTCTTTTATTTTGGTTCCGTAGTCGGACCTTGAGTGTATTTGGATGAATGTAATGCTTATTCATGTATTTTTGTGAAGTGGCGATTGTAATCCAACTATGTATCTTTTCCCTTATTGTATTACATGGGTTGTTTGCGAAGATTACCTCACTTGCGGCATTGCTTTCAATGCGGTTATGCCTCTAAGTCGTGCTTCGACACGTGGGAGATATAGCCGCATCAAGGGTGTTACAAGTTGGTATCAGAGCCTTCCCCGACTTAGGAGCCCCCTGCTTGATCGAATCGTTGGTGTTGTTGAGTCTAGAAAAATGTTTTGAGTCTTATAGGTTTATATATATCAGAGAGTAGGATTCTTTTTACTCCTCAGTCCCTTTGTTGCTCTGGTGAGGAATCCTGGCGTAGAGTTTTGACTCTTCTCTTCTCAAATTTCACTAATTTTTTTAGGATCACGCGGGTATCTTGGAATCGTTCCGATGGTTTTGTGATGAGAACATTGTTCTTGGTGCCTCCTGACATTTAGGGGTTGTGGCAGTGTCCCGGGGAGTTGAGCTCCGAGGTGTTGTCGTCACAATTTTATCGTTGAGATTCTAGAATACCTGAGTTTCGCCGACATCAAAAATCTCTTTTATGCAGTTGTTGGTGAGATAACCTCGATGCCACCCAGTACTGGGGCGGGAGTTCGGGAGTATTGCCATAACTCGTATAACGGATGCTTTTCGAAGGTTGAGGTAAACGATTTCCGAAGGTTTCTTGGTTATGTGTTGAAGGATGGATACAACTGGATGTAGGATTTGCTAGTTTTGGGTGAGATATTATGCTTCCCCTGTATCCCCAACACATGATTGCATAACCGGAAAGTTTCGGGAGTTTATAAGTGGGAATTCAAGTAGCTCTTAGGATATCTTTCCGACAGATGTATGATATGAAATTGGGGTTCGACGTCTAGTGGTCCGCCTATCCACGGTTGGTTTTACAGTGTGCTCGTTGCGTCTTAAAGAGTCCTTGGCTATGCCGACTCGGGGACGCTTCGTATGTCATATGCACTGCCTTGTACATGATGGTGTTGTATGATCGAGCCCGTGTAGGCGCCACCACAAAAACTTCGGACGGAATCTCTATCATATGTTTGTTCCGGCTTATTCTGCAAGCCAATCCTTTGTTTTGTTTTTGAGTCTGGTATTCGAGTTGCTTAGAAGTCAAATGTTGATTCCATACCTTTCCTAAGCGGTGTTCTCATACCCCGATGTGAATACTAATCCCTCTTGATCATCGAGGTTGTCTTGTTAATTCTTTTTCAACCGGTGTGTTTCTCTTCAAGTGGATCTGATCTTTTCAACATCAGTAAGATCAATTATCATTTCTTCTCAACGGTGTTGCTTAATCCGTCCCAAATTGCTTTTGTTTTCCCACCCTCCCACCCTTGTTTTCTTCAAGGACTCAGATTTCTTAATCAAGTATCATCTTATGGATGTGAAGTCTCTCCATTCTTTTCCGTCAATGTTTTTATCCGGTGATTCTCAGGAATATTCTAACGGAGACTCAAGTTTATCATTCTTCATTCTTTTTCTTCTCCGGTGGATTCAATTCAAGCTTTGTTGACCATATTCTTTTTCATTGTTTCAAATGCTTTTCCCAAGCCAGTGCACCTCTTAATCGATCTTCTCTCTATTCATATCTGAAGTGTTGAAGATATCTCAGAAGGCTCTTCTTTTCGTTCAACAGTTGTTCAACCTATTTCGAGATTGCTATCTCATTCAAGCCATTTAATTCAACCGGTGCAATTTCTCTTTAAATCGTTCAACGGTGTTTCTTTTGAGTGGGCCCTAACCCACAGGTCTTTTTCCAGGATCTTACCTGACTCTTCTTATTTTCCCGGAGCTATCCTAAATTCTTTTGAAGTTTGACGTAAGTATGAATTATCATCAGGCAAATGCCTTTCTCCAAGAGCTTCCAATTTCTTTTCATCGTTGGCTCAAACTTTCTATTTTTCATTCCGGAGTATCTCAACAATTCTTGTTGGTGTTTCCCATTGTCTTTTCCAACTTTTGAAGACCGAAGAAGAATTTCTCTCAATCTTGCTCCATTCTCTTCAAGATTCATGGCTCTAGCTTCGTGCCATCCTCTCTTAATTGTTTTCGATTGTGAGTATTCTTTTCACCCTTCCGGAGCAATTCAGGAGTCATTTTAGTTTGTTTCTCCGGAGCCCATAATCTCAGAGTTAATCATTCTCAGCTTTCAGTTATCGTTCTCCTAATCTTACCGGTGCATCATTCAAATATTCTATAATCAGCTCGTGATCTCTTTGTTCTCTTGTACCAAATTCCCTCAAGTATCTTCATTCGTTCTTTATTTCTTAACGGTGATTCATCCCTTTATCTCGGTCATTTCCTGTTATTATGGTGGTTTGCTCAAGATTCTATCCCATGGTTATCATATTAATTCATTCGTTGTTTTAATCCTACCGGTGGTTCGTTGAAGTTTTTTCCCCAAGTTTGCTCTATATCTATCTTAATCCTTTCTACGAGAATAAGTAGTATGCAAAAATCCGTTGCTTGTCATCAATTTAAATTGGTGAAGGATAAGCATAATGTAATTCTTATTCTTGTTTCATCCAAGTGATAAATTCCTTCCTTCGGAGTTTGTTCATGATGAATAAATTCTTGATTTCTTTTGTTCATCTTTCTTTTCCAGAGTTCCAAGTTTTTGCCGCTTTATCTCGTTGCGGAGATCCATCTAATCATTGCAAGGCTTCAACCTTATTCTTTTCATCCTTCATTTCGTTTGATCATTCTTTTATTATCGGAGTTCTTCATGGAGGTTCTACACAATGGTTCATCAAGGATTTAATTCCTTCTCGAAGTGTTCATCGAGATTCTTTTCAGAGTAGCTCAAGTATTCTTCGTCTTGCAATCCGGTCTGCAATTGTTCTCCCTTATCTTTTGAGGTGGCAATATATCATTCTTCATTCACAAGAATGAGGCATTTTAAAATCCATCAATCTCGTCATTGGAGTTATCTTGGGTTATATTTCACCTAAAGCCTTCCCTAAGGATTGTTGCTAATTATGGTGCTTATAAATGACCTGAGTTCTTCACTTATCCTCCCGGTGATATAAGCTTCTCGTCTCCTTGTTCATATCAATCCAATTCTTTCTCCCGTGAGTGGCAGGTTGTCACCTCATTTTTGAGATGTTTTCCATTAGCCCACTTCAAGCTTATGATTTCGTTGTTGGTTTTCCAACAACTCCGTTTTAACCTTCCTCGAAGGGTGCTCTCTAAGCTCATTTGTGGTAGAACTTGGCTTTTTCTTCTACATTCTTTTATTCCAACGATCTATCTTCTATTATTTCTTCCGGAGGCATTGTGATGTTTCACTCTTCGACCCATCATTCCATTTTTGTCAAAGATCATGTTCTTTCCTTTTGCTTATCCATTCAACCGGAGTGTCGTGTTTTCATTCAAGTTCTCTCATCTTATCAAGTTTTTCCTCTCTTTTCAACCGGAGTGCCGTCTGAAATCTTTCTTACCCCTTGTACCATTCTTTCAATACTTCCGGAGGGAGTATGTTTGATCTCATCAAGTATCCTCTCATCTTGTCAAGTTCATGTTCATTTCTTTCCATTTTCAGTCGGAGTGCTGCCCTAATTATATCATTCTTATTCCTTCTCTATTTTGTTTTGACCGGAGTGGCTTCAATGTCTATCTTGTCACTTAAGCTCGCCTTTTTCGCCGTATTTCTGGTTCCTTGTCCAACAGAGTGATTTAATTTCGTTCATCTCCATTGTATTCTTTCTTTCAATTTGTTCAACCTCTCAAGGTTCATGGTTTCACTCGTTTGTTAAAGAAGCAACTTAGTTTTTACTGCTTATCTTCCTCTTCCGTTGTCCCTCCGGTGCCATTCTAGATCTCGGGACGAGATCCTCTCGTAGTGGTGGAGTGTTGTAACGCCCCGAGACCGATGCGCCAGGTGTCTTCCAGTTATTCGCTGTCGTTGCCATGTCATTTTCTTGCGTGTTGCTTCCTATCATGTCATCATGTGCATTGCATCATCATGTTTTCAAAACTTGCATCTGTCCCGGTCTCCCAGTTCCTTCCGTTGTCCGTTCTGAGCCCAGACACACTTGCACGCACCCGCGGCACCTCCAAAATATTATTTTATAAGTGGCCGGGAAATGTTCTCGGATTGGGTTGAAAGTTGGCGTGTGGTCTTATTATAGTGTAGATAGACCGCTTGTCAAGTTTCATCGCATTCGGAGTCCGTTTGACGCCCCAACGTTTTACTATAGCGACAATATAGTCGGTCTATCGTTGGACGTTTCCGGTCTTCGGAAACAGTTGCCGGGTTGCTTTCCCCCCTCTCTTCTCAACCCACCACCACTCACCGTCAGGCCCTACCTAACCTCTCTCGTCAGCCCGCGGCCCTCCTCGCGCGCGTGTCCGAAAAGCTGTCCCGAACCCGACCCGGGCAGTCGTCACCGTTGTGTCCGGATCATCCCCAAACGTCTACAAAACATCACCGTTTTCTTATTTGGACTCCCTAGCTATTTTATCCGGGATCGTCCGATTACGATCGGATGGACTGAGTAGCCCCTAACCTAACCAACCTACCTATATAAACAGTCAACCCTAATTTCTTGGGGAGTTGTCCCATCCATCCCTCTCGGCCGCCGCCACTAATCCTCTCGGGATCCCCTCACTCAATCTCCCTCGATCCCATCGCCCAGCCAACCAGAGCTGCACTCCTCCTGATCCAAATCCTCTCCAACCTCCTCCTTTTCCCCGATCCAGCGCGCCCGAGCTCCACCTTGCGTGCCCTCCTCCTCGTCCTTCCGGCCGCAGCAGACGAATAGGAGGCCTCGCGCCTGCCTCCTCCTTGTTGCCTCGCTCGAGCCCAATAGGAGAGGAGCCCCGGCCACCGAAGCTCTCACCGCCGACGAGCCTTGCCAATCCCCCCGCCAGGTCAAGAGCTCCCCGTCGCTCCTCTTCATCGCCTGTTTCTTCTCCCTCCATTTCTCCCTCTCTCTGCTCCTCACCTGTGACGCCGCCCTACAGGAACCACCGCCGCCATGGGAGTTCGCCGGAGTGGAGCTCCTTCCTCGACGACGAACTCTCCAAGCCCCACCGCCAGGGACCTCCTCTGTGCCCTGTTGACCCGCGCCCATCCGCCTCGGAGCCAGCCTCCTCTACATTTGCATCGCGCCCGAACCACTCGAAGCTCCAAGCTCCCATGCCGGTGCATCCCGCCTCCATTCCGGCGCCGAGAATGGAACCCCCGCCGTCGGATCCGCGCCCGCGCCCTGTTCCTAGTCGCCTCCACCTGGATCCGCCCCATCCTCGTTGCCGGGAGACGCCAGCACCAGGTCCTCCGCCGCCTGCATCCTCTGCTTCCAGGACGAGAGCAGCGCGCCTCGTCCCGCCCGCGTTGACCGCGCCTCCAGGCCGGCATGCCCTCCGCGGCCTGCCTCCTCCATTGAACTGGGTCGTGGCCCATGTGAGCAGCCACCCCCAAACCCTCTGTGCTCTGTTGGGCCAACAGAGACGGCCTGTTTCATGTTTTTTCCATATAACGTTTTTCCTATTTTCCAGAGACAGCAGTTTTTACAGAAAAACTCTCCTATTTCATGCATATAATAACTCAACAACCGTGCATCATATGTTAAAACATTATATATGAAACATGCTTAGAATTTTGTCTAGTTTTATAATATGTCACTTTCATCTATGTTTACAATGATGTTTGGTTAAATTTGCCCCTATGTCATGTTAAAATGATTTAATTCATAGCTAAATAAACGTAGCTCCAAACCTAACAAACTTTATATGTAAATGGGGTAGAAAAATGCATAGTTGAACTTGGTGGCATCACTTTGCATGTTTAACAACTCTAAAATATGGTTTACGGCAGAACAGTACCAAACCTTATAATTTGCTTATGAGGATTTTCCGGACTTGTTGTTTGTTGTTCCGGCCTCATTTAAACTTGCCTAGATAGGTAGATTTCTTTTGCCTCACCTCTTGCCATGTTTAACAACATTTAATACTGTTGGGTACCTAAATGGGGGAGAACTAAATAAATGTTATGGTGTTTCGTCAATATGCAACTCGTTGCATATTGAGCTTCATTTAATTTGTAAAATTGCTTGTGCACTTTGCCATGTCATGCTTCATTAAACTGGACATACATCATACTTGATTGTGCATCATGCCATGATTATGTGAGGGTTGTTTACTATGTTGTTTGCTACTTTCCGGTGTTGCTTCTTCGGGTTGGTTCCGTTAACGTCGCGTTTGTGAGGATTCGTTCGACTACGTCCGTTTGTCTTCTTCATGGAATTGTTCTTCTTCCTTGCGGGATTTCAGGCAAGATGACCATACCCTCGAAATCACTTCTGTCTTTGCTTGCTAGTTGCTCGCTCTTTTGCTATGTCTTTGTTGCGATACCTACCACTTGCTTATCATGTCTCCCATATTGCTAAGCCAAGCCTCTAACCCACCTTGTCCTAGCAAACCATTGTTTGGCTATGTTACCGCTTTGCTTAGCCCCTCTTATAGCGTTGTTAGTTGCAGGTGAAGATTGGAGTTTGTTCCTTGTTGGAACATGGATATTTTGTTGGGATACCACAATATCTCTTATTTAATTGATGCATCTATATACTTGGTAAAGGGTGGAAGGCTCGGCCTTATGCCTGGTGTTTTGTTCCACTCTTGCCGCCCTAGTTTCCGTCATATCGGTGTTATGTTCTCGGATTTTGCGTTCCTTACACGGTTGGGTTATAATGGGAACCCCTTGACAGTTCGCTTTGAATAAAACTCCTCCAGCAAGGCCCAACCTTGGTTTTACCATTTGCACTAACAACCTGGCCTTTTCCCTTGGGTTTCGCGGACTCAAGGGTCATCTTTATTTTAACCCCCCGGGCCAGTGCTTCTCTAAGTGTTGGTCCAAAATGGGCAGCCTGCGGGGCCACCTCGGGGCAACTCGAGGTCTAGTTTTACTCGTAGCTTGACCTATCCGGTGTGCCCTGAGAACGAGATATGTGCAGCTCCTATCGGGATTTGTCGGCACATCCGGGTGGCTTTGCTAGACTTGTTTTACCATTGTCGAGGATGTCTGGTAACCGGGATGCCGAGTCTGATCGGATTGTCTTGGGAGAAGGGATATCCTTTCATTGACCGTGAGAGCTTGTGATGGGCTAAGTTGGGACACCCCTGCAGGGATTTGAACTTTCGAAAGCCGTGCCCGCGGTTATGGGCAGATGGGAACTTGTTAATGTCCGGTTGTAGAAAACCTGAAACTTAACTTAACTAAAATGCATCAACCGCGTGTGTAACCATGATGGTCTCTTCTCGGCGGAGTCCGGGAAGTGAACACGGTGTTGGAGTTATGCTTGACGTAGGTTGCTCTAGGATCACTTCTTGATCATAGTTTCTCGAACGTGCTTTGCCTTCTCTTCTCGCTCTCATTTGCGTATGTTAGCCACCAAATATGCTAGTCGCTTGCTGCAGCTCCACCTCATACCTTTTACCCTTCCTATAAGCTTAAATAGTCTTGATCGTGAGGGTGTGGGATTGCTGAGTCCCGGTGACTCACAGATACTTCCAAAACCAGCTTGCAGGTGCCGACGATACCGTGCAGGTGACGCAACCGACCTCAAGGAGGAGCTCGATGAAGATCGTGTTCGTTATGTTGTTCCGTTTCCAGTTGATCAGTAGTGGAGCCCACTTGGGACGATCGGGGATCTGTGTAGCTTTTGGGGTAGTCTTCTTTTATTTTGGTTCCGTAGTCGGACCTTGAGTGTATTTGGATGAATGTAATGCTTTATTCATGTATTTGTGTGAAGTGGCGATTGTAAGCCAACTATGTATCTTTTCCCTTATTGTATTACATGGGTTGTTTGCGAAGATTACCTCACTTGCGAAATTTCTTTCAATGCAGTTATGCCTCTAAGTCATGCTTCGACACGTGGGAGATATAGCCGCATTGAGGGCGTTACAAAGCCCTTTATGAGATGTCGCTCAGACGTCCGACTGTGGCATTCTTGTTATTTACTTTTGATATAAGCCCTTTATGTGATGTTGCTCAGACGTCCGACTATGGCATTCTTGTTATTTACTTTTGATATAAGCCCTTTATGTGATGTCGCTCAGATGTCCAACTGTGGCATTATTGTTATTTACTTTCGATATAAGCCCTTTATGTGATGTCGCTCAGACGTCCGACTGTGGCATCCTGGTTATTTACTTTCATTATAAGCCCTTTTCGAGATGTCGCTTAGACGTTCAATTGAGGCACGCACTATCATTTACATTTTAATATAAGCCCTTTATGAGGCGTCGCCCTGACGCCCGACTGTGGCATGTTAATTTATTTTTACCTTTCGAGGTGTCGCTTCAGACACCTGATTGGTCTTCAGCTATTTTTATTGGGATTTCGGGAGGACTACCGCCTGACTCCCTTTCATTTATCGTTCAGTGAAAAATTTATTATCTGAGTGTGCATTACTAATCTGCTCATGTGCATCATGTTTGCAGTTGTTATATCTTATGTCCAAACGGTCTTGCGAGTACATTCAAAGTACTCACCTGGCTTGTTGATTTGGTCAGATGTTGACAAAGGCGATCTCATGGATAAGGAGTTCGATAGCGAGTCCGACGCCTAGAGGAGTCCCAGTCAGCCCCGTGCGATCCTGGATTTGGTCACTTGTATTATATACGCTTCCGCTACCCAAATAAATTCATCGAGCCTCACTCCGACGCTCGATGAACTGTAAGATTTTGGAGTCATGTCACCCACTTCACTGTGACATATCCACCACCACCTTTATTACGAGTCAGTAGTATGCCACCACACCCTTTGTGTCATATCCACATTTATGTATAATATCGGCGTGCTTGTAATAAATTGTTGAGCAACCTCAGCTCAACCTTGTATAATATTTAGTACTTCTGGATTTCTGTATCAAGGATTTGTCTACCGGTAAGAAGGATTCTCCTGTACTGGTCAATACAATGGTTGGCTTTTCAATAAATGTTTTATTGGAAAACCGGTCCTCACAATATATAGGTGGAAGAAGTACGTCAGGGGGGCTACGAGGGGCTCACGAGGGTGGAGGGCGCGCCCAGGGGGGGTGGGCGCGCCTCCTACCTCGTGGCCTCCTCGTAGATCCCCCGACATGCACTCCAAGTCTTCTGGGCTTCTTTCCTTCCAAAAATGAGTTCCATGAAGTTTCAGGTCAAGTTGACTCCGTTTGATTTTCATTTTCTTCGAAACCCTAAAACATGGTAAAAACAGAAAACTGGCACTAGGCTCTGAGTTAATAGGTTAGTCCCAAAAATGATATAAAAGTGTATAATAAAGCCCATAAACATTCAAAACAGTAGATAATATAGCATGGAGCAATCAAAAATTATAGATACGTTGGAGACGTATCAGCATCCCCAAGCTTAATTCCTGCTCGTCCTCGAGTAGGTAAATGATAAAAGAAAGAATTTTTGATGTGGAATGCTAGTTGGCATAATTTCAATGTAATTGTGGTATGAATATTCAGATCTGAAAGATTCAAGACAAAAGTTCATATTGACATAAAAATGATAATACTTCAAGCATACTAACTAAGCAATTATGTCTTCTCAAAACAACATGGCCAAAAGAAGTTCATCCCTACAAAATCATATAGTTTAGTCATGCTCCATTTTCGTCACACAAGAATGCTCTCATCATGCACAACCCCGATGACAAGCCAAGCAATTGTTTCATACTTTAGTAATCTCAAACCTATAAACTTTCACGCAATACATGAGCACGAGCCATGGATATAGCACTATGGGTGGAATAGAATATAATGAGGGGGGTTATGTGGAGAAGACAAAAAAGGAGAAAGTCTCACATCAACGAGGCTAATCAATGGGCTATGGAGATGCCCACCGATTGATGTTA
Source organism: Triticum dicoccoides (assembly GCF_002162155.2). Taxonomy (NCBI): domain Eukaryota; kingdom Viridiplantae; phylum Streptophyta; class Magnoliopsida; order Poales; family Poaceae; genus Triticum; species Triticum dicoccoides. The sequence continues at coordinate 563,750,754 of NC_041380.1, forward strand.
ATGCAAGGAGTAGGGATTGCCATGCAACGGATGCACTAGAGCTATAAATGTATGAAAGCTCAACAAAAGAAACTAGTGGGTGTGCATCCAACTTGCTTGCTCACGAAGACCTAGGGCACTTGAGGAGGCCCATTGTTGGAATATACAAGCCAATTTCTAAAATGAAAAATTCCCACTAGTATATGAAAGTGATAACATGAGAGACTCTCTACTATGAAGATCATGGTGCTACTTTGAAGCACAAGTGTGGTAAAAGGATAGTAACATTGTCCCTTCTCTCTTTTTCTCTCATTTTTTTATTTGGCCTTTTCTTTTTTATGGCCTTTCTCTTTTTATGGCCTTTCTCTTTTTTTCCTCACTTGGGACAATGCTCTAATAATGATGATCATCACACTTCTATTTATTTACAACTCAATGATCACAACTCGATACTAGAACAAAGTATGACTCTATATGAATGCCTCCTGCGGTGTACCGGGATATGCAATGACTCAAGAGTGACATATATGGAAGAATTATGAACGGTGGCTTTTCCACAAATACGATGTCAACTACATGATCATGCAAAGCAATATGACAATAATGATGCGTGTCATAATAAATGGAACGGTGGAAAGTTGCATGGCAATATATCTCGGAATGGCTATGGAAATGCCATAATAGGTAGGTATGGTGGCTGTTTTGAGGAAGATATAAGGAGGTCTATGTGTGACAGAGCGTATCATATCACGGGGTTTGGATGCACCGGTGAAGTTTGCACCAACTCTCAATGTGAGAAAGGGCAATGCACGATACCGAAGAGGCTAGCAAGGATGGAAGGGTGAGAGTGCGTATAATCCATGGACTCAACATTAGTCATAAAGAACTCACATACTTATTGCAAAAATATACAAGTCATCAAAAACCTCGGCACTACGCGCATGCTCCTAGGGGGATAGATTGGTAGGAAAATACCATCGCTCGTTCCCGACCGCACTCATAAGGAGGACAGTCAAATAACACCTCATGTTTCAAATTTGTTACATAACGTTTACCATACGTGCATGCTACGGGACTTGCAAACTTCAACACAAGCACTTCTCAAATTCACAACTACTCAACTAGCACGACTTTGATATTATTACCTCCATATCTCAAAACAATCATCAAGCATCAAACTTCTCTTAGTATTCAACACACTCATAAGAAAGTTTTATTATTAATCTTGTATACCTAGCATATTTAGGATTTTAAGAAATTACCATGCTATTTAAGACTCTCAAAATAATATAAGTGAAGCATGAGAGTTCATCTATTTCTTCAAAATAAAACTACCACCATGCTCTAAAAGGTATAAGTGAAGCACTAGAGCAAATGACAAACTACTCCGAAAGATATAAGTGAAGATCAATGAGTGGTCGAATAATTATGCAACTATGTGAAGACTCTCTAACATTTAATAATTTCAGATCTTAGTATTTTATTCAAACAGCAAACAAAGCAAAATAAAATTACATTCTAAGAATGGCAATCATCATGTGAAGAAGCAAAAACTTAGGACCAACCGAAACTAACCGATAGTTGTTGAAGAAGAAAGGTGGGATGCCAACCGGGGAATACCCAAGCTTAGATGCTTGAGACTTATTGAAATATTATCTTGTGATGCCTTGGGCATCCCCAAGCTTGAGCTTTTGTGTCTCCTTAATTCCTCTCATATCACGGTCTCCCTAAATCTCAAAAGCTTCATCCACACAAAACTCAACAAGGACTCGTGAGATAAGTTAGTATAAACCATTGCAAAAACCTTATCATACTCTACTGTGGAAAATCACTAAAATTATTGTTCAACATTGCATACTAAATGCCTCTGCATATTTAATAGTCCTATCCTCAAATAGAATCATTAAAGAAGCAAACATATGCAAACAATGCAAACATAACAACAATCTGCCTAAATAGGATAGTCTGTAAAGAATGCTGCAACATCCATACTTCCCTAGCTCCAAAAATTATGAAATAAAATTACCAATGTATTAAATTTATCAGAAATTAATATGCAAAAGGTTTCAACATTTTATCACATTCTGACTTTTCTAGGGAATTATTGCAACATCGGTAAACTTTTTGTTTTCAAACAGCAACATGTATACTTGTAACATAGGCATAGTAAAGGCTATCAATGCCACTTTTATTGAAATAAAAGATGCAAAAAAAATTTCTAAATAAAAGCAAGAAAATCCTAACAAAATAAATTGACGCTCCAAGCAAAACACATATCATGTGTCGAATAAAAATATAGCTCCAAGTAAAGTTACCGATGAACGAAGATGAAAGAGGGGATGCCTTCCGGGGCATCCCCAAGCTTAGGATCTTGGTTGTCCGTGAATATTACCTTGGGGTGCCTTGGGCATCCCCAATATTAGACTCTTGCCACTCCTTATTCCATAGTCCATCGAATCATTACCCAAAACTTGAAAACTTCACAACACAAAACTTAACAGAAAACTCGTAAGCTCCGTTAGCGAAAAAAACAAAACACTACTTCAAGGTACTGTAATGAACTCATTCTTTATTTATATTGGTGTTAAAACTACTTTATTACAACTTATCTATGGTTTATAAAATATTTTAGTAGCCATAGATTCATCAAAATAAGCAAACAACACATAGAAAACAGAATCTGTCAAAAACAGAACAGTCTGTAGTAATCTGGATCAAACGTATACTTATGGAACTCATAAAATTCTCAAATAAATTGCTGGACCTGAGAAATTTATCTATTAGTCATCTGAAAAAAGAATTAACTAAATAGCACTCTCCAAATAAAAATGGCAGCAATTCTCATGAGCGCTAAAGTTTCGGTTTTTTACAACATGATCATAAAGACTTCGCTCAAGTCTTCCCAAAGGTTCTACTTGGCACAAACTCTAATTAAAATCATAAAACCACATCTAAACAGAGGCTAGATGAATTATTTATTACTAAACAGTAGAAAAATCAAGGAACAAAAGTAAAGTTGGGTTGCCTCCCAACAAGCGCTATCGTTCAACGCCCCTAGCTAGGCATGATGATTTCAATGATGCTCACATAAAGGATAAGAATTGAAACATAAAGAGAGCATCATGAAGAATATGACTAGCAAATTTAAGCCTAACCCACTTCCTATGCATGGGGATTTTGTGAGCAAACAACTTGTGAGAAAAATAATCAACTAGCATAGGAGGGCAAAACAAGCATAACTTCAAGATTTTAAGCACATAGAGAGGAAACTTGATATTATTGCAATTCCTACAAGCATATGTTCCTCCCTCATAATAATTTTCAGTAGAATCATGAATTAATTAAACAATATAACCAGCACCTAAAGCATTCTTTTCATGATCTACAAGCATAGAAATTTCATTACTCTCCACATAAGCAAATTTCTTCTCAACCGGAATAGTGGGAGTATCATAAGAGACTTGAATACTATAAATTGTTTCCACATTAAAAGAGTAATGTTCAGAAAAAGGGTAATAATAATCATGACAAGTTTTATAAATATAATCATCACTACTTTTTATAGCATATGTATCATCACAATAATTATCATAAGTAGGAGGCATGCTATCATCATTATAAATTTGCATATCAAAACTTGGGAGACTAAAAATATCATCTTCATTAAGCGTAGCATCCCCAAGCTTGGGACAAACATTAATTGCAGCAAATATATTCTCAAAAACATCATCTTCATCAAACATAACATCCCCAAGCTTGGGCCTTTTCATATCATAAGCATAATCACTTTCATCATTAATAGTATGGATAGCACCAATAGTATAGCAATTATCATATTCTTCCAAGCAAGTGCCAAAAAGATTTTCAAGATCATAAGAAGTATCATTACCTTCCATAATTATATTTTCAAGAGGCACAATAGTAATAGGGGCAGCATTATTTGGGAGAGACATCTTTTTACCTCTCTTCCTTTTTCTTTTCTTCTTCTTCACCACATCATGTGTGGGTTCAATCCTCTTTTTGGAGCTCCTTATTAATGAGATTTGTTGAATAGGAGGCTCCTCCTCGTTACCTGATTCATCATAAGAAATAATAGGAGGATATTGGGAAGTATCTTCCCTTTCATTAGTATTCTCTTCATCTTATATTTGTTTTCTTTTCTTTATGTAGTTGGCAATATAAGGATTTTCAATGCAATTCACCGCACAATACATATAAATTTCCTCAAGATCAAAACCAAGAAGTTTATAACAGGCAAATTCTGGAAGATAGTTAGTTATACGTTTTATTTCTTCATAGTCCATAAGCAAACTAAGTTCATTATAATGTGCAAGGGAAATCAAGTCATCACAATTTTTGGACACGATTAGATCATGAAATAATTTGCATCGGATAGTGAAATGATCATGTTCATTGCAAAGCTCACAAGTATGGCCAAGATAATTTAAATTTTCAGCATATTCATCTAGCTCTTCTTGCAATAATTTAGTTTCTAAGTACTTATGCCTCTTGCAATATCTATCTTCTCTATTTGGTGTGTACTTACAAAACCAATGCACTCCACAAAAATTGACATGTTTATAGGAGACATTTTCATCATAACTAGTGCAATCATCATTAGTATCATGGATATTCAAAGAATTCATACTAACAACATTGCAATCATGCTCATCATTCAAATATTTAGGGCCAAACATTTTATAGATTTCTTCTTCTAGCACTTGAGCACAATTTTCCTTTCCATCATACTCACGAAAGATATTAAAAAGATAAAGCGTATGAGACAAACTTAATTCCATTTTTTTGTAATTTTCTTTTATAAACTAAACTAGTGATAAAACAAGAAACTAAAAGACTCGATTGCAAGATCTAAAGATATACCTTCAAGCACTCACCTCCCCGGCAACGGTGCTAGAAAAGAGCTTGATGTCTACTACACAACCTTCTTCTTGTAGACGTTGTTGGGCCTCCAAGTACAGAGGTTTGTAGGACAGTAGCAAATTTCCCTCAAGTGGATGACCTAAGGTTTATCAATCCGTAGGAGGCGTAGGATGAAGATGGTCTCTCCCAAGCAACCCTGCAACCAAATAACAAAGAGTCTCTTGTGTCCCCAACACACCCAATACAATAGTAAATTGTATAGGTGCACTAGTTCGGCGAAGATATAGTGAAACAAGTGGTATATGGATAGTAGATAAAGGTATTTGTAATCTGAAATAATAAAAACAGCAAGGTAACAAGTAATAAAAGTGAGCATAAATGGTATTGCAATGATAGGAAATAAGGCATAGGGTTCATACTTTCACTAGTGTAAGTTCCCTCAACAATAATATCATAATTGGATCACATAACTATCCCTCAATATGCAACAAAGAGTCACTCCTAAGTCACTAATAGCGGAGAACGAACGAAGAGATTATGGTAGGGTACGAAACCACCTCAAAGTTATTCTTTCCAATCAATCTATTGGGCTATTCCTATAGGTGTCACAAACAGCCCTAGAGTTCGTACTAGAATAACACCTTAAGACACAAATCAACCAAAACCCTAATGTCACCTATATACTCCAATGTCACCTCAAGTATCCGTGGGTATGATTATACGATATGCGTCACACAATCTCAGATTCATCTATTCAACCAACACAAAGGACCTCAAAGAGTGCCCCAAAGTTTCTACCGGAGAATCACGATGAAAACGTGTGCCAACCCCTATGCATAGGTTCATGGGCGGAACCCGCAAGTTGATCACCAAAACATACATCAAGTGAATCACGTGGCATCCCATTGTTACCATAGATACGCATGGCAAGACATACATCAAGTGTTCTCAAATCCTTAAAGACTCAATCTGATAAGACTACTTCAAAGGGGAAACTCAATTCATTACAAGAGAGAAGAGGGGGAGGAGAAACATAAGATCCAACTATAATAGCAAAGCTCGCGATACATCAAGATCGTGCTAAATCAAGAACACGAAAGAGAGAGATCAAACACATAGCTACTGGTACATACCCTCAGCCCCGAGGGAGAACTACTCCCTCCTCGTCATGGAGAGCACCGGGATGATGAAAATGGCCACCGGAGAAGGATTCCCCCTCCGGCAGGGTGCCTGAACGGGTCTAGATTGGCTTTCGGTGGCTGCGGAGGCTTCTGGCGGCGGAACTCCCGATCTATTGTGCTCTCGACCATAATCTCTTCATTTGTTATCCGCTATTAGTGACTTTGGAATGACTCTTTGTTGCATGTTGAGGGATAGTTATATGTTCCAATTATGTTATTATTGTTGAGAGAACTTGCACTAGTGAAAGTATGAACCCTAGGCCTTGTTTCCTAGCATTGCAATACCATTTATGCTCACTTTTGTATTTGCTACCTTGCTGTTTTTGTATTTTCAGATTACAAATACCCATATCTACTATCCATATACCACTTGCATCACCATCTCTTCGCTGAACTAGTGCACCTATACAATTTACCATTGTATTGGGTGTGTTGGGGACACAAGATACTCTTTGTTATTTGGTTGCAGGGTTGCTTGAGAGAGGCCATCTTCATCCTACGCCTCCTACGGATTGATAAACCTTAGGTCATCCACTTGAGGGAAATTTGCTACTGTTCTACAAACCTCTGCACTTGGAGGCCCAACAACGTCTACAAGAAGAAGGTTGTGTAGTAGACATCAAGCTCTTTTCTGGCGCCGTTGCCGGGGAGGTGAGTGCTTGAAGGTATATCTTTAGACCTTGCAATTGAATCTTTTTGTTTCTTGTTTTATCACTAGTTTAGTCTATAAAAGAAAACTACCAAAAAATGGAATTAAGGGTACCTCATATGCTTCATCTTTTTAATATCTATCATGAAAATAAGGATTCCGATAATTGTGCTCAAGTGCTAGAAGAAGAATGCATTAGAATGTTTGGCACTAAATCTTTGAATGATGAGCATGATTGCAATGTTTTTAGTATGAATTCCTTGAATATCGATGATGCTAATGATATGCAAAGCCATAAGCTTGGGGAAGCTATGTTTGATGAAGATGATATTTTTTGTCCCCCAAGTTTTGATGAGCAAATTTATTATGATGAAAGCATGCCTCCTATCTATGATGATTATTGTGATGACACATATGCTTTAAAGAATAATGATAACAATGAAACTTTTCATCTTGATTTCAATTTTCAATCCCATGATAGTTATTTTGTTGAGTTCGCTCCCACTACTATTCATGAGAAGAAATTTGCTTATGTGGAGAGTAATAAAAATTCTATGCTTGTAGATCATGAAAAGAATGCTTTAGGTGCTGGTTATATTGTTGAATTCATTCATGATGCTACTGAAAATTATTATGAGGGAGGAATATATGCTTGTAGGAATTGCAATAATATCAAGTTTCCTCTTTATGTGCTTAAAATTTTGGAGTTATGCTTGTTTTACCTTCCTATGCAAGTTGATTCTTGTTCCCACAAGTTGTTTGCTCACAAAATCCCTATGCATAGGAAGTGGGTTAGACTTAAATGTGCTAGTCATATTCTTTATGATGCTCTGTTTATGTTTCAATTCTTATGTCTTATGTGAGCATCATTGAATTCATCATGCCTAGCTAGGGGCGTTAAACGATAGCGCTTGTTGGGAGACAACCCAATGTTATTTTTGTTCCTTGTTTTTTGCTCCTGTTTAGTAATAAATAATTCATATAGCCTATGTTTAGATGTGGTTTTATGTTTTAATTAGTGTTTGTGCCAAGTAGAACCTTTGGGAAGACTTGGGTGAAGTCTTTAAGATCATGCTGTAAAAACAGAAACTTTAGCGCTCACGAGAATTGTTGCCATTTTTATTGGAGAGTGATATTTAGTTAATTATTTTTGCAGATGATTAATAGATAAATTCCTCACGTCCAGAAATTTATTTTAGAATTTTATGAGTTCCATAAGTATACGTTTGATTCAGATTACTACAGACTGTTCTGTTTTTGACAGATTCTATTTTCATCGTGTTGTTTGCTTATTTTGATGAATCTATGAGTAGTATCGGAGGGTATGAACCATAGAGAAGTTGGAGCATAGTAGATATTATACCAATATGAATTTAGAATGAGTTAATTACAGTACCTTATGATGATGATTTGCTTTCTTATACTAACGGAGCTTATGAGTTTTCTGTTAAGTTTTGTGTTGTGAAGTTTTCAAGTTTTGGGTAAAGATTCGATGGAGTATGGAATAAGGAGTGGAAAGAGCCTAAGATTGGGGATTCCCAAGGCACCCCAAGGTAATATTCAAGGACAACCAAGAGCCTAAGCTTGGGGATGCCCCGGAAGGCATCCCCTCTTTCGTCTTCGTTCATCGGTAACTTTACTTGGAGCTATATTTTTATTCACCACATGATATGTGTTTTGCTTGGAGCGTCAATTTATTTTGTTAGTATTTACTTGCTGTTATTTAGAATAATGTTTTGCATCTTTTATTTCAATAAAAGTGGCATTGATAGCCTTTACTATGCCTATTTTACAAGTCTTCATGTTGCTGTTTGAAAACAGAAAGGTTACCGCTGTTGCAATAATTCCCTAGAAAAGTCAGAATGTGATAAAATGTTGAAAACTTTTTCATATTAAGCTCTGATAAATTTACTACAGTGGGAATTTTATTTCATAATTTTTGGAGTTAGGGAAGTATGGATTTTTCTGCACTCTTTAGAGACTGTCCTGTTTAGGCAGATTGCTGTTATGTTTGCATTGTTTGCATATGTTTGCTTCTTTAATGATTCTATTTGAGGATAGGACTATTAAATATGTAGAGGAATTTAGTATTCAATGTTGAATAATAATTTTAGTGATTTGCTACAGTAGAGTATGATAAGGTTTTTGCAATGGTTTGTACTAACTTATCTCACGAGTCCTTGTTGAGTTTTGTGTGGATGAAGCTTTTGACATTTAGGGAGACCGTGATATGAGAGGAATTAAAGAGAGACAAAATCTCAAGCTTGGGGATGCCCAAGGCATCCCAAGATAATATTTCAAGAAGTCTCAAGCGTCTAAGCTTGGGGATGCCCCGGTTGGCATCCCACCTTTCCTCTTCAACAACTATCGGTTAGTTTCGGTTGATCCTAAATTTTTGCTTCTTCTCATGATGTTTGCCATTCTTAGAATGTCATTTTATTTTGCTTTGCTTGCTATTTGAATAAATTATCAAGATCTGAAATTATTAAATGAGAGAGAGTCTTCACATAGCTACATAATTATTTAAACTACTCATTGGTCTTCACTCATATCTTTTTGGAGTGGTTTGTCATTTACTCGTGTGCTTCACTTATATCCTATGAGTAAATAGTTGAATGAGCAAATATCATAAATCTGAAATTATATATGTTTCATATGCTTATCCCATGGGGAGTGATGACTTCACATATAAGAAGTAGAAGTGGTAAATTTATTGAAGTTTAGCAAACATTGTATTGGTCACTTGAACAATTCATGAAAGAATATTGAAGGAAGAGAGATTTCACATATAAATATACTATCTTGGACATCTTTTGTTGTTGTGAGTGATGAAGCTATGTACCTAGGGTAGGGTCATGGACCTGTCCAGCATACCCTCCCCAAGGACATCTTTACAAAGAATCAGAAGCAGTTGAAGAGAAACCATCATCCACTCGACCGTGGAGATGCGCTCACTCGACCACCTTGAAGACACTCGACCACCAGAAGATGAGGAACCCTCCACTCTGCAACGGTTAGGACTTAAACCATAGCATTATGAGCATTTATGACACTTTACTGTAGACGTTACCAGTAACGCCTTTCCTTTACGAGCATTGAACCCTGTGTAACGGAGGGGAGCTGGGGTCCTGGCGCACTCTATATAAGCCACCCCCCTCCTCTGGGACAAGGGTTCACACTTTTGTAAACTCACACACACACATATAATCCAGTCGACCGCCTCAGGGCACCGAGACGTAGGGCTGTTACTTCCTCCGAGAAGGGCCTGAACTCGTAAAACTCATGTGTACAACTACTCCATAGCTAGGATCTTGCCTCCTCATACCTACCCCCCATTCTATTGTCAGGCTTAGATCCACGACAGTTGGCGCCCACCATGGGGCAGGTGTCTTAGCGACTTATTGGAGGAGTTGCAATTTTTCCGATCCCCATCATCATGGTTCCAGGCGGAGGTTTGGCTGAGGGCCGCGAGATCTGTCTCGGCGCGCTCATGTTTGTCGCCGACTACTCCGCTTGGCTTCAGGAGGCACCACTCGACATTGACGCGCTCCCCACCCGCAGGGCGACACACTTTCACGCGTGCGTCCGCGGCGTCCTCCTGCGGCAACCGTCGACCCAGTACCATCCGACTCCAACGGCTTTCCCTTTCCCTGCGACCCGCCGGGCCAAGCGCACCGGCCGGCCAAGGATTCAACGGTGGGTGAAGCATGCGGTGGCCCGCCAGTCGGCCACCTCTCAAGTCGCGGCGATCGAGCCCAACGAGTCTCTCTACAGCCTGTTCGATCTATCGACTGGCTCCGTAGAGACTGCATTCGAGTGCGGCAGCAATGACTCGGCAGCGGAAGTCCTGATGGTCAATGGACCACGCGGTCCTCCTGGCTTCAATCGTGAAGATGGAGGTGACGGGAACGATGATCCGTCGCGCGTTCACGAGGAGTACCGCCCCAAGCCTCTCTCCTCGCAGCAGAGAGAAGAACTTCGTCGTTGAAACATGGATGCCCTGCATACTCCTATAGTTGGAGAAACACCCGAGGCCCAGGCCTTGGAGCAGGCTCGCTTGGCCAATCTGGCTGAGCGCACTCGGCTGGAGAACCTCCAGCGCACACTCGATGATCACGCTCGTCAACGTGCTCCTGAGTCCAGTCGACGCCAACTTTTTCCACCTCCGACTCAGGTATACCGAACACCGATCCAAAACCTAGCAGCTGCTGCCCGAATAGCAGAGTCGATTGAACCTTCCCAGTCAGAAGCTGGCCGAGGTCTAGCGCAGATCAGGGCCTTGCTCCGGGCAGCAGGAGAGCAGAATACGGCCATGTCTCAGTCGCGGGATAGGATCCATAGCAGATCTGTGGTCGCAGATACGGTCCAGTCGGCCCATAGCCCAAGATCGCCCCCGAGGCGTGAGGGACGTGGAGAGCGACATGACCAGTACAGAAACTAGGAGCAGTATGATCGTCGAGCCGATCGTGATGGTCGCCGTCGGGTGCCCGCGCCTCCTCCAAGGAGTGGGTCATACGTGCCGCGGCCACATGAAGACAGACGCCCTAACAGCGTCGGAAGAGGTATTCCAGTCGACCCCAGGGAGCCAGGCTTTGATGCGAGATCTATTCTCGTGCAGGGCTTGGTCGACAGAAACAGAGCTCAACGAGATGGCCATGACAGAGGCCCGCAAACCAGCAATAGGGTTCATGTCTCTCGCCCAGAGTGCTTCAGCAGAGCTATCAGAGCTGCAGTGATTCCCCCCAACTTCAGGTTGGCGACGGAAGTCAGTAAGTTCACCAGAGAGTCCAAGCCTGACACCTGGCTCGAGGACTACCGAGTGGCTGTCTAGATTGGTGGCGGCAATGATGAGGTGGCCATTAAACACCTTCCTCTAATGTTGGAGGGCTCGGCTAGAGCGTGGCTGAATCAGTTGGCACCTGGCAACATCTATACTTGGGAAGATCTCGCCCGAGTGCCTGGCAAACAGGTTTGACAGAATTACAGTGTTGCGTCCAGAAACCGAATCAAATTTTGAGAGATTATATCCAGAGGTGGATCACCCTGCACCACACGGTGGAAGATGTGTCTGATCATCAGGCAATTTGTGCTTTCAAGGAAGGCGTCAGGTACCGGGAGTTGAATCTGAAATTCGGTCGGACAGGAAACATGACTCTGACTCGGATGATGGAAATTGCCACCAAGTATGCCAATGGTGAAGAGGAAGGGCGACTGCGGAGCGGCAAGCACAAAGCAGTCGCCCACGAAGCTGGAGGAGGAAACTCCAGTCGGAAACAGAAACACAAGGCCGAACCAACTGCTCCGGGTGAGGCCTTGGCTGTGGTTCAAGGAAAGTTCAAGGGGAAGCCCAAAGGGCCGTGGAACCCCAAGAAAGTAAAAGATCAAGATGGAAATGACGTGTTGGATCTGTCATGCCATATCCACACCAAAAAAGACGAAGAAGGTAATTTCATTTACCCCAAGCATACCACTCGACAGTGTCGGCTCCTGATCCAGCAGTTTCGAGAGAAACAGCCTAAGGAAAAGGAGAAGGAGGCAGACAAAGCTGAGAGTGAAGGAGAAGATGATGATGGTTATCCTCACGTGAATTCCACTCTAATGATTTTTGCTGATGTTGAAAACAAGAGTCGATTGAAAGTCATCAATAGAGAAGTAAACATGGTCGCTCGAGCGACACCCAGTTACTTGAAATGGTGGCAGACTGCCATTACGTTCGACCAATCTGATCATCCAGTGCACATCGCCACCCTTGGGAGGCAAGCGCTGGTGGTCGACCCGATGGTCGAAGGCACTTGACTGACAAAGGTCCTGATGGACGGTGGCAGTGGCCTGAACATTCTGTATGCAGAAACGTTGAAAGGTATGGGCATTCCGATGTCCAGACTCAGTGAAAGCCATATGAGTTTCCATGGGGTCATCCCAGGTAAGAAGGCTGCGTCCCTCGGTCAGATTGCACTCGACGTGGTTTTCGGTGATGCCAAAAATTACCGCAAAGAAAAGTTGACGTTTGAAGTTGTGGATTTTCAGAGTGCGTATCATGCAATTCTGGGCAGGCTAGCTTATGCACGATTCATGGCTCGACCTTGTTACATGTACCTCAAACTGAAGATTCCTGGTCCCAGAGGAGTGATCACTATCTCTGGTAATCGGAAAAAGGCGGAAGAGTGTTTCCAGAAGGGCTCAAAGATCGCCGATGCCCAGATGGCCGTGGTAGAACTGCAAGAATACTAGAAAAATGCAGACCTGAGTGACTTGCTGCGAGCCAAGAAGCCAGCCACGGATTCAGCATTCCAGTCGTCTGGTGAGACGAAGTCTGTTCACATTCACCCGACGGACCCCAATGCAGCTCCGACCCACATTTCGACCACACTCGATTCCAAATAGGAAGAAGCCCTCATCCAGTTCCTCCGTGAGAACTGGGACATCTTTGCATGGAAGCCTTCTGACATGCCAGGTGTTCCCAGGGGACTGGCTGAGCATCGATTGCGAGTCGACTCAAAAGTGAAACCAGTCAAAGAGCATCTCCGACGGTCCACCGTCCAGAAAAGAAAAGCAATTGGCGAAGAGGTGGCTCGGCTTTTGGCAGCTGAGTTTATCCGAGAGATTTACCACTCTGAGTGGTTAGCCAATGTTGTCATGGTCCCAAAGAAAGATGACTCGCTCCGCATGTGCATCGATTTCAAGCATATCAATTGGGCCTGCCCAAAAGATCATTTCCCTCTCCCTCGCATCGATCAGATAGTCGATTCGACTGCTGGGTGCGAGCGTTTGTCCTTTTTGGACGCCTACTCTGGGTACCACCAGATCCGTCTGTACGGACCCGATGAAATAAAGACAGCTTTTATCACCCACGTTCGGGTGCTTCTGTTATGTCACAATGCCATTCGGCTTGAAGAACGCCGGAGCCACATTTATGCGGATGATTCAGAAGTGCCTGCTCACTCAGATCAGTCGGAATGTGGAAGCATACATGGATGACATTGTGGTCAAGTCACGTAAAGGTTCCGACCTGCTGACCGACCTCGCTGAAACCTTTGCCAACCTCCGAAGGTATGATATCAAGCTCAATCCGTCAAAGTGCACGTTTGGAGTTCTAGGAGGCAAGTTACTCGGTTTTCTTGTTTCCGAACGAGGAATCGATGCTAACCTAGAGAAAGTAGGAGCTATACTCCGAATGAAACGCCCTGCGCATGTGCATGATGTCCAAAAGCTTACTGGTTGCTTGGCCGCCCTAAGTCGATTCATTTCTCGCCTCGGTGAAAAGGCGCTGCCTCTTTACCGACTGATGAAGAAATCAGATAAATTCGAGTGGACTCCAGAAGCCGATACAACATTTGCAGAGCTAAAAGCCCTGCTTTCCACCCAGCCGGTGCTTACTGCTCCAATCACCAAAGAGCTTCTATTGCTTTATATAGCAGCCACTGGACAAGTCGTCAGTACAGTACTTACGGTCGAGCGGGAAGAAGAAGGAAAAGCGTGCAAAGTTCAACAACCAGTTTATTATATTTCTGAAGTCCTGACCCCGTCAAAGCAGAGATATCCTCACTATCAGAAGCTTGTCTATGGATTTTACATGACCACGGAGAAGGTTGCACACTGCTTCTCAGATCACTTTGTTACAGTCATCAGCGACGCTCCATTATCAAAGAGTCTGCACAACAGGGATGCAACTGGTCGAGTGGCAAAATGGGCGATTGAACTCCTTCCCTTGGATATCAAGTTTGAGGCAAAGAAAGCTACCAAGTCCCAAGCAATAGCAGATTTCCTCGCCGAGTGGATCGAACAGCAACTGCCGACTCAAGTTCACTCTAAGCACTAGACCATGTTCTTTGACGGATCCAAGATGTTAAACGGTTCTGGGGCTGGAGTAGTGCTGGTATCCCCCCAAGGAGACAAGCTCAGATATGTCCTCCAGATTCACTTTGATTCCTCCAACAATGAAGCAGAATATGAAGCACTCCTGTATGGGTTGCGCATGGCCATCTCACTCGGTGTCCGTCGCCTCATGGTCTATGGCAACTCAGATTTGGTAGTTAATCAAGTGATGAAGGAGTGGGACGTCAGAAGTCCGGCCATGACTGGTTACTGCAACGCGGTGAGAAAGCTTGAGAAGAAGTTCGAGAGGTTAGAACTCCACCACGTCCCCCGATTGAAAAATCAAGCAGCCGATGAATTGGCAAAGATAGGTTCCAAGAGAGAAGCCATTCCCGGCAATGTGTTCTTGGAGCATATTCACACGCCGACAGTTCAAGAAGACCCTTTCACTGAAGAGCCCCCGCAACCCAAGAGCGCCACGGATCCGACTGAAGTCGAGGTCCTAGCTGTGGTCGACCTGATCATGGAGGTTCTGGCCATTACTCCCGACTGGACGGTGCCCTACATTGCGTACATCCTCAGGAAAGAGCTCCCAGAGGATGAAGAAGAAGCTCAACAGATCGTCCGTCGATCCAAAGCTTTTACTGTGATAAGAGGGCAGCTGTTCAGGGAAAGTGTGACTGGAGTCGGTCAGAAGTGCATAACACCAGAAGAAGGTCGGATGATCCTCAATGACATCCACTTGGGGACCTGTGGTCACCATGCATCCTCTCGGGCCATCATGGCTAAAGCATACCGAGCTAGATTCTATTGGCCACGAGCAAATGAGATGGCGAAAGATATAGTCGACAGATGTGAATGCTGTTAATTTTACTCCGATATGTCTCACAAGCCAGCGTCAGCCCTGAAGACCATCCCGCTCATCTGGCCCTTCGCTGTTTAGGGTCTGGATATGGTTGGACCGCTGAGAACCGGCAAAAGAGGCTTCACTCACGTGCTCGTTGCAGTCGACAAGTTTACCAAATGGATCGAAGCCAAACCTATCAAGAACCTTGATGCTAGCACCGCTGTCAGTTTTATCAGGGAATTGACATTCAGATATGGAGTCCCACACAGCATCATCACGGACAATGGGTCAAACTTCTATTCTGATGAGTTCAGAGCTTTCTGCGCCTCTCAGGGCACTCAAGTCGACTATGCTTCTGTCGCTCACCCGCAGTCGAATGGACAAGCAGAAAGAGCCAATGGCCTAATTCTCAAAGGACTTGAACCCCAACTGATGCGTGATCTCAAACACGCGGCAGGTGCTTGGGTTGATGAACTTTCGTCAGTTCTGTGGGGCTTAAGGACAACTCCTAACTGGTCGACTGGAAGAACTCCTTTCTTCTTAGTTTATGAAGCCGAAGCTGTTCTGCCAAGTGACTTGCTCCACAATGCACCCCGAGTTGAACTTTTCTCCGAAGCGGAAGCAGAGCAGGCCCGACAAGATTCAGTCGATCTCCTAGAGGAGGAAAGAGAGATGGCCTTGATCCGCTTGACCATTTATTAGCAAGATTTGCGTCGATTCCACGCCAGGAATGTGAGGGGTCGGGCCTTTCAAGAAGGAGACTTGGTTCTTTGAGTGGATCAGCAGAAACCACACAAGCTCGCTCCAACTTGGGAAGGCCCTTCATCGTCACCAAAGTTCTCCACAATGGAGCATACCATCTTTACAGCATCGAGCATCAGAAAGACGAGCCACAGGCTTGGAACGCGGAGCTGCTCCGCCCCTTTTATACTTAAACACTCGCTCGAATAAAATGTAATAAGCAACACCTTTTGTAATTCGTTTATCAAAGACAAGAGCTTACGGTTCTCTCATTCGATTGTGTTGTTCTTATTTACTTCTGAAATCCCCCAGTGGGTGGGCTTAGTCGCGAATCCGTTCCGCCTAAGTTTGAAAAAATCCCACCGAGTGGAGAGCAATCCTCCCACTCAGGGGCTTAGCTGCAGTCGAGCACTCGCCTAAGTTCTCTTACTAAAGAGACTTAACGGCAGTCGAGCACTCGCCTAAGTTTGAAAAAATCCCACCGAGTGGAGAGCAATCCTCCCACTTGGGGGCTTGGCTACAGTCGAGCACTCGCGTAAGTTCTCTTACTAAAGAGACTTAACGGCAGTCAAGCACTCGCCTAAGTTTGAAAAAATCCCGCCGAGTGGAGAGCAATCCTCCCACTCGGGGGCTTAGCTGCAGTCGAGCACTCGCCTAAGTTCTCTTACTAAAGAGACTTAACGGCAGTCGAGCACTCGCCTAAGTTTG
>NC_041380.1:563767646-563767974 GCF_002162155.2 Triticum dicoccoides
AAAATCCCACCGAGTGGAGAGCAATCCTCCCACTCGGGGGCTTAGCTGCAGTCAAGCACTCGCCTAAGTTCTCTTACTAAAGAGACTTAACGGTAGTCGAGCACTCGCCTAAGTTTGAAAAAATCCCACCGAGTGGAGAGCAATCCTCCCACTCGGGGGCTTAGCTGCAGTCGAGCACTCGCCTAAGTTCTCTTACTAAAGAGACTTAACGGCAGTCGAGCACTCGCCTAAGTTTGAAAAAATCCCACCGAGTGGAGAGCAATCCTCCCACTCGGGGGCTTAGCTGCAGTCGAGCACTCGCCTAAGTTCTATTACTAAAGAGACTTAA
>NC_041380.1:563768441-563777299 GCF_002162155.2 Triticum dicoccoides
TTAACGGCAGTCCGGCACTCGCCTAAGTTTGAAAAATCCTACCGAGTGGAGAGCAATCCTCCCACTCGGGGGTTTTGCTGCAGTCGAGTACTCGCCTAAGTTCTCTCACTAAGAGGCTTAACGGTAGTCCAGCACTCGCCTAAGTTCGAAAAAACCCTACCGAGTGGAGAGCAATCCTCCCACTCGGGAGGCTTAGCTGCAGTCAAGCACTCGCCTAAGTTCTCTCACGAAGAGGCTTAACGGCAGTCGAGCACTCGCCTAAGTTCGAAAAAACCCTACCGAGTGGAGAGCAATCCTCCCACTCGGGAGGCTTAGCTGCAGTCGAGCACTCGCCTAAGTTCTCTCACTAAGAGGTTTAATGGCAGTCCATCACTCGCCTAAGTTTGGAAAATCCTACCGAGTGGAGAGCAATCCTCCCACTCGGGGGCTTAGCTGCAGTCCGGCACTCGCCTAAGTTTGAAAAATCCTACCGAGTGGAGAGCAATCCTCCCACTCGGGGGCTTACCTGCAGTCGAGTACTCGTCTAAGTTCTCTCACTAAGAGGCTTGACGATAGTCCAGCACTCGCCTATGTTTGAAAAAACCCTACCGAGTGGAGAGAAATCCTCCCACTCGGGAGGCTTAGCTGCAGTCGAGCACCCGCCTAAGTTCTCTCACTAAGAGGTTTAACGGCAGTCCATCACTTGCCTAAGTTTAGAAAAAATCCTACCGAGTGGAGAGCAATCCTCCCACTCGGGGGCTTAGCTGCAGTCTAGTACTCGCCTAAGTTTGAGACCCATTCCTATCCGCAAGGACGACGAGGTGCAGGTCGATGCAGCCTTCTCCTTTGGAGCTGCGGCACAAATACAACGTCCGCTCCATCCCTGTCCGCAAGGACGACGAGGTGCAGGTCGACTGCAACCTTCTCCTTTGGAGCTGCGGCACAAATACAACGTCCGCTCCATCCTTATCCGCAAGGACGACGAGGTGCAGGTCGACTGCAACCTTCTCCTTCGGAGCTGCGGCACAAATACAATGCCCGCTCCATCCTTATCCGCAAGGACGACGAGGTGCAGGTCGACTGCAGCCTTCTCCTTCAGAGCTGCGGCACAAATACAACATCCGCTCCATCCCTATCCGCAAGGATGACGAGGCGCAGGTCGACTGCAACCTTCTCCTTCGGAGCTGCGGCACAAATACAACGTCCGCTCCATCCTTATCCGCAAGGATGACGAGGTGCAGGTTGACTGCAACCTTCTCCTTCGGAGCTGCGGCACAAATACAACGTCCGCTCCATCCCTATCCGCAAGGACGACGAGGTGCAGCAAGCAAAGTCCATCCGGAGGCAAACACGAGCACATTTGAAGATAAACCAAATTCAAATAAATACTAAAAGGTTCCAAGCAGCGAATCGAAAGTACTCGGGCACCAAGCCCGAAGGAGTTTAACGGTTACAGAAATCACTCGGCATTCCGAGGCAAATTTAAAGCGTATCCAAGTTTCATAAGATTGTTCACTCGGCCCGAGGAGGGTGGCAGGCTCCACGAATGAGTCCAGATCGATCCCATCAGCGATCCGAGTGGCGGCAGCAATGAAAGTCTCCATGAAGGACTGGAAGTCGTGCTTTTTGGTGTTAGCGACTTTGATCGCAGCTAGCTTGTCTTCACGAGCCTCCTTGCAATGGACTCGCACCAGGGACAGCGCCACATCAGCACCGCACCGGGCGGAGGATTTCTTCCATTCTTGCACTCGGTCAGGGATCTCGTTCAGTCGAGTCATCAGAGATTCCAGATCATTTTGAAGCATCGCCCCCGGCCAAAGCGTCGAGTCGATTCGAGAGACAACCTCCTTCAGGCGTGCGAGGTAGCTTGTGGCGCTGGCGATACGGGACTCCAGTCGGAGCACGTTCATCGCAGTTTCGTCGCGGACCGGGGAAGCGATAGGGTCCAGACCCGTCTCGACCCTTCCAGTTTCTTCGTCGAAGTCTTGACAGAGTTCTGCAGCCAAAAGTCAGTTCATCAACCGAGCAAAATCCGATTGCAAGCATCAACACAGTAGGATTAAAAGAAATACCTCCCAGCACAAGATAAAGCTTCTTGGCGAGGGTCCTCATATAAGCTTCTGTGTCGTTCCTCTTGCGGATCGCAGACTCCAACTTTTCGTTCAGGACGACCTTATCCTTCTTCAGGCTGGTCACTTCGCGGTTAGCTTCATTAAGACAAGATGTCAGTCTAGTCACCTCTCCTTCAAGCGTTCCGACTGAAGCAAGCTTCTTGTCTGCGAGAGCGGTTTTGTCTTGGGCTGCTTTTTGCGCGGCGGCGAGGTCCGAGTCCTTCTTGTCCAGAGCCAACTTCATTTTCTCTGCAAAAGAAATAATCAAATCAAAAAAGAGATCAAAGAGATATATTGAAATTCAGTCGGCAATCAGTTACCTTCCATACCAGCAGCCTCGTCTTGAGCTTTTTTCAGATTTTGCTGAGCCAATTCCAAGTCTAAGTTGAGTTGCCTCTGCTTCTCTTCGAGTTCGGCAAACTTGGAGATAAGAGTACAAGACTTCTGCAGGAAGCAAGAGACAGATCAATCGATAGGTTCAAAGGTAGTTCATTTCCAAGTGAATAAAACCTAAAGAAGTGGACAACAAGCTGTTCAGACCCCAGTCGACTGCCAGTAGTTGACCGCGGTCTCGGGGACTACACCCAGTGGGTGCACTTGGCGTGCCCCCACCGGTTCTGATCCCACACTACCGGCCCGCCGGAGTCGAGTGCAAGGAGTAAAAAAAGGAGAGAGAAAGAACAATTGCGCCGTCAAGAAAGAAGAACTCAGACCACAGTCGACTGCCAACAGTCGACCGCGGTCTCGGGGACTACACCCAGTGGGTGCACTTAACGTGCCCCCACCGGTTCTGATCCCACTCACCCAGACCGAGTGGAAGAGCGAAACTACCAAAAACGATAGCAACACCCAGTGGGTGCTCTAATTCAATGCGAACAATAGGAGATTGTGCAGAAGAAGATTTTTCGAGAACAAAAACAGTCGGAAAGTCTACTCACCTGGATGTTGGCCCGAAGGGCGGCACTAGCGTCGTAGGCAGCCTGACTGCTCTCGTGCACTATCTTCACCCGCTCCATCATCATATCAGCCTGTAGGATGGCTTCCGCAGCCGCTTCCGACTGGTTGTCTGGGACGGGGTAGCTGGTGAAAAAGTGTGCAGACGACCCAGGTGCGGCTGCTTGAGGCTCCATGGTGTGGAGTTGGATAGTTGAAGGAACCACAAGCGCGGTCGACCGCGTGGGATGCCCACTCGGCAAGGGTGCAGCGAATGTCACAGTGGCCCTGCCTGCGTCTTCAGCTTGACAGACGGGAGGCGTTGCAGTTGGTTCTTGCCGAGCCACCCTGCCAGCCGTTACCTTCTTGCTCTTCCTAGGCTTAGGAGCCACATCTTCGTCGTCGTCCGGAAGATCAATGATGTTGGGTGGAGTTGCAAGACAGAACATTCGACCCCAAGTGAACCACTCGACCCTAAAAGGATCAAGAATCAAAATCGCAAGAGTTCATACCTGGGTTAGAGGTTACCGCATCCTCCATTTCCTCGTCCCGGTACTGGTATGAAGAGGTCCCTGACGTAGCAGCACTGCAAAGGCCCGCATTCAATCGGTTACACCCAGTTAATCGAATCCACATAAAGGACAAGTCATATGGTTACCCGGAGATAGTAGGAACGGTCACTTTGATCCGGGGCAAAGCTTTGGGCGGTTTGGAAGAGATGGCTTTCGGCACTTTCGGCGCTGGAAGCGGCGCGACCTTAGATTGCTTTGGAGGCTTCTCAGTCGGCATCGGGGAAGACGTCCTGGGGCGCTTCGAGGATTGCCCGATCGGCGCAGCCACCAAGTCCAGAGCACGTGCCGGGTCATGAGTGTGCTTGGACCTCCTCTCCCCTCGAGGAGGCGAGTCGACTTCTTCCTCATCGGTCGATTCATCGCTCTCCTCGTCCTCCTCGGCTTCCGAATGCTCCTCGCCGCTCTCGCCCCCGCTCCCTTCTTCTTCAGTGCCTGGGTCCTGCACTCCGTTGGGCATCGAGTACATTTGAATGAGGTCCTAAAAGGATAACAATCAAAAGACATTCAGTCGACCACAAACGAGACATCATGTGGTGAATCGGAAAGATACTTGATAAAACAGAAATATACCTGCTCCGGCTGGTGCGAGTTGCCGAATGGAATCACCCTCCTGGATCCCCGAGGGTTGTCTTTGTTGCCAGTGATTCCCCTCAACCAGTTCTCCAAGATATCCTCGCTAACCTCCTTCGGGTGGATCCGAGTGGTATCCTCGAGCCCAGAGTACATCCACATCGGATGATCGTGCGCCTGAAGAGGTTGGATGCGTCGACCGAGAAAGACCTCCAGCAGATCCATCCCGATCACTCCATCGCGGACAAGCTGGACGACCCGTTCAACCAGCTCCTTGACCTGTGCCTTCTCTTCTAGAACTACCTTCAGGGGAGCAGGCTTCTCCACTTGAGCCAAGGAAAAAGGAGGAAGTCCAGTCGACTGGCCAGGGGTTGGCTGATCCTTGTAGTAAAACCAAGTCGACTGCCAGCCCCGGACCGAGTCAGGAAGGATCATGGCTGGGAAAGTACTCTTGCTCCTCATCTGGATCCTCAAACCACCGCACATCTGGATCACCCGCATCCTCTCATCACTCGACTTGGCCTTTTTGACCGACTGGGAACGGCAAGTGAAGATGTGTTTGAAAAGCCCCCAGTGCGGTCGACAGCCCAAGAAGTTTTCGCACATGGACACGAAAGCGGCCAAATAGACTATGGTGTTTGGAGTGAAATGGTGGAGCTGAGCCCCAAAGAAGTTCAAAAAACCTCAGAAGAAAGGGTGGGGAGGCAGTGAGAATCCGCGATCTATGTGGGTTGCGAGGAGGACACACTCACCCACTCTAGGCTGCGGCTTGGTTTCGTCCCCCGGGAGCCGAGCCGACTTGTGAGGGATCAATCCCCCCTCCACCAGGTCGTCGAGGTCGTCCTGCGTAATTGTCGAGCGGATCCAGTCGCCCTGAATCCAGCCCGTCGGCAGGCCGGACCTCGACGAGGATCCGCCCCGGCTGGTCCGCTTGCCCTTCGCCTTCGCGGTCGCCTTCTTCGCGCGTTCCAGTGCCGCTGTCTTATCCTTCCCCATGGTGGCGGATCGAGCTCGAGTGGAGGTCCGGCGACGAGGCGAAAGCGAGAGTGGCGGAGGGATCGGGAGAAAGAGAATGGGAGCGTGCGGAGCAGAGGCCTAGCCCGAGACCTTTTATAAGGCCTTCCACCGAGTGGCTGACTGGTGGACCCAAGCGATCTAAACAAATCCCGCAATAGTCACACGCGCAGCACGTGGCAAAAAAGGTGGCGCGGGGATCGAGGAGACTTGCCTAATTCGTCCCGATAGCCTCGGTTCCTCCCGTCTGGCGCACTTCCCAAAATTCAAATCCCGCGAGATCCGCGGAGAGCAGATCAACCTGTCAGACTGAAGACAAACACCCTCTACATCATCATTCAGAATTCTACCATGAAAGTTCACTCGACAACAACCAAGAATGGACCAAGGCGATTGAGAAAGGAGTCAACGTCGTCACCTCAACTCATTGTTTCAGGACAAGGCATATTGATAGCACAAAGAGTGGGTCGGAAGTGTTCTCAACCCCTTCCTCACTCAAACCCCGATCCATTTGGGGGCTAATGATGAAGCTATGTACCTAGGGTAGGGTCATGGACCTGTCCAGCATACCCTCCCCAAGGACATCTTTACAAAGAATTAGAAGAAGTAGAAGAGAAACCATCATCCACTCGACCGTGGAGATGTGCTCACTCGACCACCTTGAAGACACTCGACCACCAGAAGATGAGGAACCCTGCACTCTGCAACGGTTAGGACTTAAACCATAGCATTATGAGCATTTATGACACTTTATTGTTGACGTTACCAGTAACGCCTTTCCTTTACGAGCATTGAACCCTGTTGTGACGCCCCCGATTTGACCGTACACTAATCATGCACGCAAATGTGTATGATCAAGATCAAGGACTCACGGGTAGATATCACAACACAACTCTACAACAAAAAAAATCATACAAGCATCATATTACAAGCCAGGGGCCTCGAGGGCTCGAATACAAGAGCTCGATCATAGACGAGTCAGCGGAAGCAACAATATCTGAGTACAGACATAAGTTAAACAAGTTTGCCTTAAGAAGGCTAGCACAAACTGGGATACAGATCGAAAGAGGCGCAGGCCTCCTGCCTGGGATCCTCCTAACTACTCCTGGTCGTCGTCAGCGGGCATCACGTAGTAGGCACCTCCGGTGTAGTAGGAGTCATTGTCGAAGGTGGCGTCTGGCTCCTGGGCTCCAACATCTGGTTGTGACAACCAGGTAGAAGGGATAGGGGGAAAAGAGGGAGAAAGCAACCGTGAGTACTCATCCAAAGTACTCGCAAGCAAGGAGCTACACTACATATGCATGGGTAAATGTGTAAAGGGCCATATCGGTGGACTGAACTGCAGAAAGCCAAAATAAGAGGGGGGATAGCTAATCCTGTCGAAGACTACGCTTCTGGCCACCTCTATCTTGCAACATGTAGAAGAGAGTAGACTGAAGTCCTCCAAGTAGCATCGCATAGCATAACCCTAACCGATGATCCTCCCCTCGTCGCCCTGTGAGAGAGCGATCACCGGTTGTATCTGGCACTTGGAAGGGTGTGTTTTATTAAGTATCCGGTTCTAGTTGTCATAAGGTCAAGGTACAACTCCAAGTCGTCCTGTTACCGAAGATCACGGCTATTCGAATAGATTAACTTCCCTGCAAGGGTGCACCACATAACCCAACACGCTCGATCCCATTTGGCCGGACACACTTTCCTGGGTCATGCCCGGCCTCGGAAGATCAACACATCGCAGCCCTACCTAGGCACAACAGAGAGGTCAGCACGCCGGTCTAAATCCTATGGCGCAGGGGTCTGGGCCCATCGCCCTTTGCACACCTGCACGTTGCGAACGCGGCCGGAAGCAGACCTAGCCTAGTGGCGTTCCAGTCCAATCCGGCGCGCGCCGCTCAGTCGCTGACGTCACGAAGGCTTCGGCTGATACCACGACGTCGAGTGCCCATAACTGTCCCCGCGTAGATGGTTAGTGCGTATAGGCCAGTAGCCAGACTCAGATCCAATACCAAGATCTCGTTAACGTGTTATTCTGAAATAACCACGGACGCCGACCAGGGCCAGGCCCACCTCTCTCCTAGGTGGTCTGAACCTGCCCTGTCGCTCCGCCTCAAAGATCCACTCGCGGGTGCTCCTCAAGCCGACCCGTCTTTAGTCACCACATGTATCTTGTATAAAGTATATAGTATATACCCGTGATCACCTCCCGAGTGATCACGGCCCGATAATATAGCATGGCAGACGGACAAGAATGTAGGGCCAAAGATGGAAATACTAGCATCCTATACTAAGCAGTAGGATAGCAGGTAAGGGTAACAACTGTAGCAACAATGACATGCTATGCATCAGAATAGGATTAACAGAAAGCAGTAACATGCTACACTACTCTAATGCAAGCAGTATAGAGAAGAGTAGGCGATATCTGGTGATCAAAGGAGGGGCTTGCCTGGTTGCTCTGGCAAGTAGGAGGGGTCGTCAACACCGTAGTCGAACTGGGCAGCAGCAGCGTCGGTCTCGGTGTCTAGCGGAAGAAGAGGGGGGGGGGAAGAAACAATGAATATAATGCAAACAGATGCATAACAATGCATGACAAGACAAGTAACGGTGCTAGGGGTGCCCTAACGCGGTATTAGGTGATACCGGTGAAGGGGGATAACATCCGGGAAAGTATCCCCGGTGTTTCGCGTTTTTCGGACAGACGAACCAGAGGGGGAAAGTTGCATGTTCGCTATGCTAGGGATGCGTGGTGGATGAACGAGCTGCGTATTCGAATTCGTCTCGTCGTTCTGAGCAACTTTCATGTACAAAGTTTTTTCATCCGAGCTACGGTTTATTTTATATTATTTTTCAAAGTTTTAATTTAATTTTAGAATTATCAGAATTAATTTAATTAGGAAATGCCATTATGATGTCAGCATGACATCAGGGTGATGTCAGCAGTCAACAGTCAGTTGACTTGGTCAATCTGACGCATGGGTCCCACTGTCATTGTCTAACTAACTAACTATTTAGTTAGATTAATTTGCAGGTTAATTAGGTTTATTAGTTAGTTAACAGAATTAATTAAGCTAACTAATTAAGTTAATTAGTTAATTATTTTATTTATTTAATCATTACTTTTTAGTTATTTTTAATTTAAATTTTTTTATTAAATTAAACGTTCTGGGCCATGGGCCCCACATGTCATTGGCCCCTGGCCTTAGCAGGCACAGGGTGCCGCGGGCGGGTTACGGGCGCTAGCGCCAAGCGCCCAACGGGGCGAGCCCGGGCGCACCAGCGACGGCCGACAGGGCGCCGGACTTGCCCGCGGGGAGGGATGGTCGGTGCGAGCCCGGACCGGAGCAGGGGGAGAGGAAGGGGAGCGTGCGTGCGCGGAGGCAGCAGCAGCGACGGAGGCGGGGCGGGAGCTAGCGCGAGCGGGGAGCGCGGGCGCGCCGGTGGTCAGAAGTAGCAGCGTGGCAGTGGCTGCAGGGGGCGGTGGCGGCGTTGAGAGAAGCGGGTTGCGGTGGCGCGCGACCGGACGGAGCAGGACGGGGGCGGCCTCGGCCCGGAGAGGCGATGCAGGGGCGCGACGGGCGAGTTTAGGCGCGCGGGCCGCGGCCAGGGGAAAGGCGAGCGCGTGTGCAGGCGGCGACGGGTGTGCGCGTGCTCACCGCAAGCACGAGCACCGGGCGGCGCGAGT
>NC_041380.1:563777612-563853920 GCF_002162155.2 Triticum dicoccoides
GGGGGAGCGAGTGGGGATGGGGATTAGGGTTTCTGGGGTGTGGGGTGGCCTATAGGCCAGGGGGCGGCCGGCTGGGCCATGGCCCAGTTGGGCCAAGGGGTCCAGTGGGGGGGGGGTCTCTTTTGTTTTAGTTTAGTTTTCTGTTAGTTTGTTTTTTTCTATTTTATTTCTTTTCTTCTTTTCTGTTTTATTAAATTTCGGTGTTTATGAAAAACCCAAGTTGCACCTAAAATATTTTTAATACTTATGCCGCTACCGCAATCAACTTGGCACCTAATATAAAATCATTTGTAATTGTTTATTATTTTATAATCATTTAACTAATTGTTTCTGCTACTATTTTATTCATTTTGAGTATTTACATATTTTATACAAGTGTGGTTTCTCCACCATAATTACCTACGCATTATTTGGCACAACCAGAACATTTTAGTTTTATTATTTGAAAACTTTTATTGTTTGCCTAATTTTGAATTTGAATTTGAATCGGTTTCGAACTAACTGGAGATTAGCAACTATAAACGAGGTCACGTGGCATCATTAGCAGAGGATCACTGTAGCTTAATTACCCGGGCGTCACAATTCTCCTCTACTACAAGAAATCTCGTCCCGAGATTTAGGACGTAGAAGGAAACAGTGCAGGGTATTCATCGCGAAGACGATCCTCGCGTTCCCAGGTGGCTTCGTCTTCAGAGTGATTCGACCACTGGACCTTGAGGAACTTGATCGCCTTCTGACGGGTGCGGCGTTCAGCTTGGTCAAGAATGCGGACCGGATGCTCTTTATAGGAGAGGTCCTGTTGCAATTCGAGCACTTCATGGTCCACTGCTCGGATTGGGTCCTTGAAGCAGCGTCGAATTTGTGACACGTGGAACACATCGTGAACCTGAGAAAGGTTTGACGGAAGCTCCAGTTGATATGCCACTTTTCCACGCCTTTTGAGAATAGTGAAAGGACCAATATAGCGGGGAGCTAACTTTCCTTTGATCCCGAAGCAGTGTGCACCCTTCATTGGTGTAACTCGAAGATAAGCCTTTTCGCCAGGTTGATAGACCATGTCTTGGTGATGACGGTCATACTGACTTTTCTGACGTGACTGAGCAGTCTTGAGATTCTCGCGAATAATGCGAACTTGTTCTTTGGCCTGTTGGATAATATCCGGACCGAAGAGTGGACGTTCCCCAGTTTCTGACCAGTTCAGAGGGGTTCGACACTTTCGTCCATATAGCACTTCGAAGGGGGACATCTTCAGACTAGCTTGATAGCTATTATTATAAGAGAACTCGGCATATGGAAGAGATTCCTCCCATTTCTTGCCGAATGAGATTACACAAGCTCGAAGCATGTCTTCGAGAACTTGGTTGACATGTTCAACCTGTCCTTGCGACTGAGGATGAAACGCAGTACTGAACGACAGATGAGTTCCCATAGCTTCTTGGAAACTCGCCCAAAACCTTGAAGTGAATAAGCTGCCACGGTCTGAACTGATAACCAGTGGAATACCGTGAAGTGAAACAATTCTGGCCATGTAGAGAGTAGCAAGCTGACTAGCAGTGATTGTCTCTTTGACCGCCAGAAAATGGGCAACTTTGGAAAGCCGGTCAATGACGACAAGAATAGCATCATTACCTTTCTGCGATTTGGGAAATCCAGTGATGAAGTCCATTTCAACATGGTCCCATTTCCATTCAGGAATAGAGATAGGTTGCAGAGTTCCAGCAGGCCTTTGATGCTCTGGTTTGATTCGGCGACAAACGTCACACTCTGCAACATAACGAGCAATGTCCTGCTTCATATTAGACCACCAGAATCTTTGATGAATATCCTGGTACATCTTTGTACTACCAGGATGGATGGACAGGCGTATCATGAGCTTCTTGCATAACCCTTTTAGTCTTATCCAGGTTTTTCTTCGAACATGGTACCACTAGGCGGCCTTTGAAATACAAGGCGCCATCGTCGGCGATAGTGAAGAATGAGGGCTTTCCTTCTGCTAGATGGCGTTTAATCTTATGGACTTCAGAGTCATAACCTTGAATAGTCTTTATACCAGCTACGAGATCTGGTACGACAGCCAGGGTATTTAGAGAACCCTTAGTAACAACAAGAAGATTCATCTTGCGGAACTCCGGGGGAGGGGGAGCGAGTGCTCCAGGAGGAACAGTATGGAGGTTCAGCTTTCTAAATTCTTCGACAAGCGAGGGCTGAACTTTGTGAACCTGGAGGTGGTTATAGTAAGACTTGCGGCTCAAGGCATCAGCCATTACATTAGCCTTGCCGGGGGTATAGGATATACCCACGTCAAAGTCTGCAACAGTCTCCATCCATCTTTGCTGACGTAGGTTCAAATCTGGCTGAGTAAACAGATACTTCAGACTTTGATGGTCGGTGAAGATCTCGCAACGATTACCGAGAAGGCAATGTCTCCACTACTTCATTGCATGAATGACAGCAGCAAGCTCGAGGTCGTGAACTGGGTAGTTCTCTTCGTGAGGGCACAGTTGACGAGAGGCATAAGCAATCACTCTGCGCTCCTGCATCAGGACACAGCCTAATCCTTGATGGGAAGCGTCGCCGTAAATTATGAAGTCCTTCTTAGTATCAGGTGGTGCAAGCACGGGGGCAGAAGTCAACTTGTCTTTGAGCGCCTGAAAACTTTCCTGACACTTGCCTGTCCAGTCAAACTTGACACCCTTATGTAACAGATTAGTCAGGGGCCTGGCAATCTTGGAGAAGTTCTCGATGAATCGACGGCAATAGCTGGCGAGATCGAGGAAACTTCGGACTTGCTTCACATTCTTCGGAGGAGTCCAATCGAGAATAGCCTGAACTCGTTCAGGGTTGACGGCAATACCATCCTTGGAGATGACATGCCCAAGATAGGTTACTTCGGGGAGCCAGAATTCACACTTGGAATACTTAGCATACAACTGATGCTCTCGAAGCTTTTCCAGCACAAGACGAAGATGTTCAGCATGTTCTTCCTTGTTCTTGGAAAATACAAGGATATCGTCCAAATAAACCACGACGAACTTGTCGAGGTAATCCATGAATATATAATTCATCAGACGAGAGAAGGTGGCTGGAGCATTCGTTAAGCCGAATGACATGACGGTGTACTCGTATGATCCATACCGAGTCACGAAGGCGGTTTTTGGGATGTCCTCTTCACGAACACAGATCTGGTGGTAACCCAACCTCAAGTCGAGTTTGGAGAACACTGATGAGCCAGCCAGTTGATCATAAAGATCATTGATTCGAGGAAGAGGATATTTATTCTGAATGGTAGCTTGGTTTATAGGACGGTAGTCTTGGACTAATCGGTTTGTCCCATCCTTCTTCTTAACAAAGAGAGAAGGTGCTCCCCAAGGAGAGCAACTTGGGCGAATGAAACCTTTGACAAAAGATTTGTCGATTTCCTCCTTAAGCTCAATGAGTTCATGCGGCGGCATCTTGTAGGGTCGTTTAGCTATAGGGGTAGTGCCGGGTTTCAAGTCGATGATGAATTCGACAGCTCTAGCAGGGGAATCCCCGGAAGTTCTTCTGGGAAGACATCTTGGAATTCACGAACGACGGGAATGTTTTCGATGCCCTCGAGTGGTGCAGCGTTCAATGCATTCAAGGCATAAAGATGTGCCTCGGTGTTCTGAACTAGATGAGCTTGGTAAGCAATTATTTCATCAGAAGGGTGTAGCAAATGGACGACCTTAGTGGCGCAAACTATAGAAGCAGTATGCGCTTTCAACCAATCCATTCCTAGAATGAGGTCAATGCTACAGGACTTTAGTACGATGGGGGAGGCAAGGAATTCCAGTCCTTCAATTTCAACGGGAACGTTGTGACTAACCATAGAGGTTTGACACTGGCCCGCAGGAGTGTGTACCACAATCGCAGTGTTCATCTCTTCGTATTTAATGCCATGCATGAATGCAAACTCAGCTGATAAGAATGAATGTGATGCTCCTGTATCAAATAAAACAGATGCTGGTATGGAATTTACGAGGAGTGTACCCATCACGGTAGCAGGCTGGTCTAGAACTTCATTGAGATCAATGTGATTGGCATGAACACGACCATAAGACTTGGTACTGTTGTTGCGGGGCTGGTTGCTTCCACGGCCCATTGCTGGAAGGGCCAGTTGATTCTGGTTCTGGTTGCATTCCCTAGCATGGTGCCCTGGTTGCCCACACCTGAAGCACAATCCATTATTGGGAGTGGGAACAGGAGCTTGTGGTGGTGGAGCTGGAAGTCTTGGCTTCCTAGTTGGAGGAGCAGGCAGACGAGGTGCAGCATAGGTCTGCCTTGGGGTGGGTGCATGCGGCTGGTACATGCTGTTGGGAATCCATATCTTGCGCTTCTGCGAGGACGGGCCCAAAGAAGAGCCCGTGTCACGGTTGCGCCTGTGAGAGCTCTGGTATTCCTGCAGACCAGTTTCGACATTGATGACTTTGTTCACTAGAGTGGCGAAATCAGCAAAGTCATGCACTAGAAGTGTGAGCTTGATGTCAGCTTGAAGGCCATCATGAAACTTCTCCTGTCTGCGTGCATCAGTTATGATGTCTTCTTCAGCATAGCGGTACAAGTCAAGAAACTCACGCTGGTAAGCTTCCACAGTTTTGTTGCCTTGGGTGAGATTGCGGAACTCACGCTTCTTCCGGTCCATGACTCCCTGAGGAATGAAGCGAGCACGGAAGGCAGCTTGGAAGTCTGGCCAGGTGATGATTGTTCCAGCTGGCAGAGTACGCCTGTGGCTGTCCCACCATTGAGCCGCGGGTCCTTTCAGGAAGAAGGAAGCAAAGGTGACATAGCTGGCAGGGGCTACATCAGCAGACTCCATCTCATAGGTGATGTCACGGACCCACTCGTCAGCATCCAGAGGCTGAGTTGAGCTGCGGTACACGGTTGGGTTGAGGCGCATGAAATCTTGTAGAGTCACTTGGGTTGACTGCTGGTTCATATTGGGGCGAGGAAACCGAGCCATAATATTCTCCATGAACTGACGATTCAGCTCAAACTGTTGCATCATCCCAGCCATGTACTCAGGCGGTGGTGGGGCGTTGCCACCACGACCACGACCACCTGGTCTAACCATCCTGCTAATATTTAACAAAGATAGTTCAGCATTGAGAAATTTGCAAAAACAAGAATCATTCATGATGAAACATGCACAACGAAAGCAGCACGATAGATACTACATAGTAGTGGCATATCTTACAGAAGAGATCATGCATAGAGTTCGTTACACAGCGTTCAGTACATAGGCTAAGACATCATAGGCGGCACACAGGCTCGCGGCGAATGCATCTAACCCTAATAAGCAAGTCTACGTCAGTCCCATGCGGTACTGCGGAGGTAGGTGTAGCCCGACAGCTGGTAGTGACGCGAAGGGAAGACCTCCACGTGAGTAGCCTGGGGTCCGCGGATACTCTGGTGCGGAACCCGATGCGCAGGTGGCAGGAGAGGGCCCAATGCAGGAGAGTAGCCTCCCACATCTGGCCAGCCGACGCCCTGGGGCATCACAGTCCGGGCAGGGTAGATCGCAGAACGCGATAGATCACCAGAGCGGACAGAGGGGTGCAACAGCGTCAGAGCACGATACAGGTGCTGACGGGTGGTGTACAACTCATGGCGAAGAGCTCGGTTAGCTCTATCCAGCCCATCAGCATGCAGAACCAGGTTCTGATGGTAGAAGGGCTCTCGGGTGACAGTGGAGTAGGCAGCAGTGTAGTATCCCTCCGCCCCAACATCGGACGTGATAGCAATGTGCCTGAAGGGGGAGGTATCCAACTCCTGATACTCTCCACGAAGACGTGTCAGAGCAGCATAAGCAGCATCGTGGACCACCATATCGATAGTCACTCCAACACCATGAGCAGTGTGCAGCACAGTAGTGGAGTCATACTCCCGAGAGTAGAGGTGGACGATGGCACGGTACTGCTCCTGGTTGAAGTCCTGATACTCCTCATAAACGGTGTACTCAGGGTGCCAGCGATAACCCAAATAGGTCATCATCTCAACCAACACAGCAAGTGATCCTGAGGCACCAATGGCCGTCGTGTGGCGCATGACCTGCCTCATGGGTTCCATCTGGAAACAAAGATGTTTTCACAGGAGTCAAATGACAATGTGGATAATGTTGAAACACTACTCTAAAGAATAACTAGGGCTTATCCAACTTTGGGGTGAACGTGGTCACGGGATCCTAGTGTTGGAGTTAGTAAAATCGTTTAACCCGAGTAGGAGAGAGTTCAGTGTCCCAGAGTAAGGATCGAGGAGTAAAAGAGCCTAATACCACCCAGATGGCGATGTGGGCCCATAAGGCACACATCCATGTTAGTAAAAGATTTTGTAATGTCTAGACTCAACTTCGGCCAAGGAGTGTGGAAGGGGGATTCCTACAGGCAGTCGGCTCTGATACCAACTTGTGACGCCCCCGATTTGACCGTACACTAATCATGCATGCAAATGTGTACGATCAAGATCAAGGACTCACGGGTAGATATCACAACACAACTCTACAACAAAAAATCATACAAGCATCATATTACAAGCCAGGGGCCTCGAGGGCTCGAATACAAGAGCTCGATCATAGACGAGTCAGCGGAAGCAACAATATCTGAGTACAAACATAAGTTAAACAAGTTTGCCTTAAGAAGGCTAGCACAAACTGGGATACAGATCGAAAGAGGTGCAGGCCTTCTGCCTGGGATCCTCCTAACTACTCCTGGTCGTCGTCAGCGGGCATCACGTAGTAGGCACCTCCGGTGTAGTAGGAGTCGTTGTCGAAGGTGGCGTCTGGCTCCTGGGCTCCAACATCTGGTTGCGACAACCAGGTAGAAGGGATAGGGGGAAAAGAGGGAGAAAGCAACCGTGAGTACTCATCCAAAGTACTCGCAAGCAAGGAGCTACACTACATATGCATGGGTAAATGTGTAAAGGGCCATATCGGTGGACTGAACTGCAGAAAGCCAGAATAAGAGGGGGGATAGCTAATCCTGTCGAAGACTACGCTTCTGGCCACCTCCATCTTGCAGCATGTAGAAGAGAGTAGACTGAAGTCCTCCAAGTAGCATCGCATAGCATAACCCTAACCGATGATCCTCCCCTCGTCGCCCTATGAGAGAGCGATCACCGGTTGTATCTGGCACTTGGAAGGGTGTGTTTTATTAAGTATCCGGTTCTAGTTGTCATAAGGTCAAGGTACAACTCCAAGTCGTCCTGTTACCGAAGATCACGGCTATTCGAATAGATTAACTTCCCTGCAGGGGTGCACCACATAACCCAACACGCTCGATCCCATTTGGCCGGACACACTTTCCTGGGTCATGCCCGGCCTTGGAAGATCAACACGTCGCAGCCCTACCTAGGCACAACAAAGAGGTCAGCACGCCGGTCTAAATCCTATGGCGCAGGGGTCTGGGCCCATCGCCCTTTGCACACCTGCACGTTGCAAACGCGGCCGGAAGCAGACCTAGCCTAGTGGCGTTCCAGTCCAATCCGGCGCGCGCCGCTCAGTTGATGACGTCACGAAGGCTTCGGCTGATACCACGACGTCGAGTGCCCATAACTGTCCCCGCGTAGATGGTTAGTGCGTATAGGCCAGTAGCCAGACTCAGATCCAATACCAAGATCTCGTTAACGTGTTATTCTGAAATAACCACGGACGCCGACCAGGGCCAGGCCCACCTCTCTCCTAGGTGGTCTGAACCTGCCCTGTCGCTCCGCCTCAAAGATCCACTCGCGGGTGCTCCTCAAGCCGACCCGTCTTTAGTCACCACATGTATCTTGTATAAAGTATATAGTATATACCCGTGATCACCTCCCGAGTGATCACGGCCCGATAATATAGCATGGCAGACGGACAAGAATGTAGGGCCACAGATGGAAATACTAGCATCCTATACTAAGCAGTAGGATAGCAGGTAAGGGTAACAACTGTAGCAAAAATGACAGGCTATGCATCAGAATAGGATTAACAGAAAGCAGTAACATGCTACACTACTCTAATGCAAGCAGTATAGAGAAGAGTAGGCGATATCTGGTGATCAAAGGAGGGGCTTGCCTGGTTGCTCTGGCAAGTAGGAGGGGTCGTCAACACCGTAGTCGAACTAGGCAGCAGCAGCGTCGGTCTCGGTGTCTAGCGGAAGAAGAGGGGGGGAAGAAACAATGAATATAATGCAAACAGATGCATAACGATGCATGACAAGACAAGTAACGGTGCTAGGGGTGCCCTAACGCGGTATTAGGTGATACCGGTGAAGGGGGATAACATCCGGGAAAGTATCCCCGGTGTTTCGCGTTTTCGGACAGACGAACCGGAGGGGGAAAGTTGCATCTTCGCTATGCTAGGGATGCGTGGCGGATGAACGGGCTGCGTATTCGAATTCGTCTCGTCGTTCTGAGCAACTTTCATGTACAAAGTTTTTTCAGCCGAGCTACGGTTTATTTTATATTATTTTTCAAAGTTTTAATTTAATTTTAGAATTATCAGAATTAATTTAATTAGGAAATGCCATTATGATGTCAGCATGACATCAGGGTGATGTCAGCAGTCAACAGTCAGTTGACTTGGTCAATCTGACGCATGGGTCCCACTGTCATTGTCTAACTAACTAATTGTTTAGTTAGATTAATTTGCAGGTTAATTAGGTTTATTAGTTAGTTAACAGAATTAATTAAGTTAACTAATTAAGTTAATTAATTATTTTATTTATTTAATATTACTTTTTAATTATTTTTAAATTAATTTTTTTATTAAATTAAACGTTCTGGGCCATGGGCCCCACCTGTCATTGGCCCCTCGCCTTAGCAGGCACAGGGTGCCGCGGGCGGGTTACGGGCGCTAGCGCCAAGCGCCCAACGGGGCGAGCCCGGGCGCACCAGTGACGACCGACAGGGCGTCGGACTTGCCCGCGGGGAGGGGTGGTCGGCGCGAGCCCGGACCGGAGCAGGGGGAGAGGATGGGGAGCGTGCGTGCACGGAGGCAGCAGCAGCGACGGAGGCGGGGCGGGAGCTAGCGCGAGCGGGGAGTGCGGGCGCGCTGGTGGTCAGAAGTAGCAGCGTGGCAGTGGCTGCAGGGGATGGTGGCGGCGTTGAGAGAAGCGGGTTGCGGTGGCGCGCGACCGGACGAAGCAGGACGGGGGCGGCCTCGGCCCGGAGAGGCGATGCAGGGGCGCGACGGGCGAGTTTAGGCGCGCGGGCCGCGGCCAGGGGAAAGGCGAGCGCTTGTGCGGGCGGCAACGGGTGTGCGCGTGCTCACCGCAAGCACGAGCACCGGGTGGCGCGAGTGGCCGCGGGGGCAGGCGCGCGCAAGCTGGGCACGACCAGCGCGGGGCGACCATAGGCAGGGCTCGGGCAGACGTGCGCGTGGCGACGGAGAGAGGCGCGCCGAGCGGGGTAGCAAGGAGAGGAGGGGGTCTCACGGCGGGGAGCAGGGTTCGTGGCAACGGGGGTCGGGGTGGTGGTCGGAGACGATGGCGTCGACGTAGACGAGGCAGACCGACGAGGGAGCGCTCCGGGGAGGAGCTTCGGCGGCGGCGATGTTCGGTCGCGAGGCGGCGGTTGGCGCCGCGAGCCCCGATCCGATCTGGATCTGGGGGAGGGGGCGCGTCGTGGGGAGGGGAGTGGGGGGGGAGCGAGTGGGGATGGGGATTAGGGTTTCTGGGGTGTGGGGTGGCCTATAGGCCAGGGGGCGGCCGGCTGGGCCATGGCCCAGTTGGGCCAAGGGGTCCAGTGGGGGGGTCTCTTTTGTTTTAGTTTAGTTTTCTGTTAGTTTTTTTTCTATTTTATTTCTTTTCTTATTTTCTGTTTTATTAAATTTCGGTGTTTATGAATAACCCAAGTTGCACCTAAAATATTTTTAATACTTATGCCGCTACCGCAATCAACTTGGCACCTAATATAAAATCATTTGTAATTGTTTATTATTTTATAATCATTTAACTAATTGTTTTTGCTACTATTTTATTCATTTTGAGTATTTACATATTTTATACAAGTGTGGTTTCTCCACCATAATTACCTACGCATTATTTGGCACAACCAGAACATTTTAGTTTTATTATTTGAAATTTTTTATTGTTTGCCTAATTTTGAATTTGAATTTGAATCGGTTTCGAACTAACTGGAGATTAGCAACTATAAACGAGGTCACGTGGCATCATTAGCAGAGGATCACTGTAGCTTAATTACCCGGGCGTCACACCTGTGTAACGGAGGGGAGCTGGGGTCCTGGCGCACTCTATATAAGCTACCCCCCTCCTCTGGGACAACGGTTCGCACTTTTGTAAACTCACACACACACATATAATCCAGTCGACCGCCTCAGGGCACCGAGACGTAGGGCTGTTACTTCCTCCGAGAAGGGTCTGAACTCATAAAACTCGTGTGTACAACTACTCCATAGCTAGGATCTTGCCTCCTCATACCTACCCCCCATTCTACTGTCAGTCTTAGATCCACGACAGTGAGCACTCATTAAAATATGACGTGCTAAAAGGTTGAGGTTGGACAAGGAAGACAACGTAATGGGTTATGTTTTCTTATATCTGAAATAAAGTATATTGTCATGGATCATCCAACATGTTGAGCTTGCCTTTCCCCCTCATGCTAACCAAATTCTTCGCACCAAGTAGAGATACTACTTGTGCTTCCAAACATCCCTTAAACCAGTATTGCCATGAGAGTCCACCATACCTACCTATGGATTGAGTAAGATCCTTCAAGTAAATTTCATCGGTGCATGCAATAAAAATTGCTCTGTAAATATGTATGATCTTTTAGTGTGGAGAAAATAAGCTTTATACGATCTTTTGATATGGAAGCAATAAAAGCGACGGACTGCATAATAAAGGTCCCTATCACAGGGGACAATAAAGTGACCTTTATTTTGCATTAAGATTTATGCATCCAACTATAAAAGCACATGACAACCTCTGCTTCCCTCTATGAAGGGCATATCTTTACTTTTATCTTCTACCCTTATGCAAGAGTCATGGTGATCTTCACCTTTACTTTTTACATTTTATCCTTTGGCAAGCACATTGTGTTGGAAAGATTCTGATATATATATATATATATATATATATATATATATATATATATATATATATATATATATATATATATATATATATATATATATATATATATATATGTCCAATTGGATGTAAGGCATCATGAACTATTATTGTTGACATTACCCTTGAGGTAAAAGGTTGGGAGGCGAATCTATAAGCCCCTATCTTTCTCTGTGTCTGATTAAAACTTTGAACCCATAAATATCGCGTGAGTGTTAGCAATTGTGAAAGACTACATGATATTTGAGTATGTGGGGTATGCTAAATCAAAGCTCTGACATATACTCTTCCTGAAAATAAGATGAATTGTAATTGTTTGATGACTGATAACATGGTTTGTTAGTTTTCAAGAAAGTTTATGATCTATACTTTAACATGTGAATAGCTTGTTACTTGATCATGAGAAGCTTTATGAGATGAGCTATTGTTATGATATATAATGATGCTAGAAAAGGTGACTGAAATTATCATTGATCAAACTTGTGCACCTGCTAGCATTCACACTTCATAAATTATTTATTTTATCATTTACCTACTCGAGGACGAGCAGGAATTAAGCTTGGGGATGCTAATACGTCTCCAATGTATCTATAATTTATGAAGTATTCATACTATTATATTATCTATTTTGGATGTTTGTGTGCTTTATTAGACACTTTTATATTATTTTTGGGACTAACCTATTAACCCAGAGCCCAGTGCCAGTTTCTGTTTTTTCCTTGTTTTAGAGTATCGCAGAAAAGGAAAATCAAACGGAGTCTAATTGACCTGAAACTTCACGGAACTTATTTTTGGACCAGAAGAAGCCCACGGAGTACCGGAGTTGCACCAGGAGAGTCCCGGGCTGCCCACGAAGGTGGGGGGCACGCCTACCCCCTGGGCACGCCCCCTACCTCGTGGACAGCCCGGAGGTCCACCGACGTACTTCTTCCTCCCATATATACCCATATACCCTAAAAACTTCGAGGAGCAGAATAGACCGGGAGTTCCGCCGCCAGAAGCCTCCATAGCCACTGAAAAGCAATCTAGACCCGTTCCGGCACCCTGCCGGAGGGGGAATCCCTCTCCGGTGGCTATCTTCATCACCCCGGTGCTTTCCATGACGAGGAGGGATTAGTTCTCCCTCGGGGCTGAGGGTATGTACAAGTAGCTATGTGTTTGATCTCTGCTACCTCTTGAGCACTGCGTTGGTTTTCCCCGAAGAGGAAGGGATGATGCAGCAAAGTAGCGTAAGTATTCCCCTCAGTTTTTGAGAACCAAGGTATCAATCCAGTAGGAGGCTACGCGCGAGTCCCTCGTACCTGCACAAAACAAATAAATCCTCGCAACCAACGCAAATAGGGGTTGTTAATCCCTACTCGGCCACTTACGAGAGTGAGATTCGATAGATATGATAAGATAATATTTTTGGTATTTTTATGATAAAGATGCAAAGTAAAATAAAAGCAAAGTAAAAGCAAAAGGAAACAACTAAGTATTGGTAGATTAATATGATGAAGATAGACCCGGGGGCCATAGGTTTCACTAGTGGCTTCTCTCGAGAGCATAAGTATTCTACGGTGGGTGAACAAATTACTGTCGAGCAATTGACAGAATTGAGCATAGTTATGAGAATATCTAGGTATGATCATGTATATAGGCATCACGTCCGAGACAAGTAGACCGACTCCTGCATGCATCTACTACTATTACTCCACTCATCGACCGCTATCTAGCATGCATCTAGAGTATTAAGTTAATGAAAACATAGTAACGCCTTAAGCAAGATGACATGATGTAGAGGGATAAACTCATGCAATATGATGAAACCCCCATCTTGTTATCCTCGATGGCAACAATACAATACGTGCCTTGCTGCCCCTACTGTCACTGGGAAAGGACACCGCAAGACTGAACCCAAAGCTAAGCACTTCTCCCATTGCAAGAAAGATCAATCTAGTAGGCCAAACCAAACTGATAATTCGAAGAGACTTGCAAAGATAACCAATCATACATAAAAGAATTCAGAGAAGATTCAAATATTGTTCATAGATAGACTTGATCATAAACCCACAATTCATCGGTCTCAACAAACATGCCTAATTGAATGTCCAATAAAAGGCCGCATGTTCACCTGGAGCAACATGCAACAAGATCCTCTTCTTGAACAACTCGATTGGTTCTTCACAAGCACAAACTGGACTACATCTTACCCTAAAACCATGGTAAAACCACTAGGTAAACCTGTTTCTGATCATATACCTTGTGTGGTTAATATTGAAACTGCCATCCCTAGATCCAAACTATTTCGCTTTGAAACATATTGGGTCCAACACCCTGGTTTTATGGATGTGGTTGCAAAGTCTTGGGCCAAAAATGTCACGTCCACAAATCCTGCCACAAATCTTTGCTGTAAACTTAAAACTCTATGCAGAGATCTTAAACAATGGAGCAAAGGAATTTCCAAACTCTCTATGGCAATTGAGAATTCTAATAAAGCTCTTTGCGAGATCGATGAATTGGAAAATAAACGTTCATTAATTGTCCCGGAGAATAACTTCAGAAAAATACTCAAAAACCATATTCTCCGGTTGCTCAAATATCAGCAACTCTATTGGAAAAAACGGTGCACCATACGGTGGGTTAAATTTGGGGACGAACCATCAATTTTTTTCCAGGCAATGGCTTCAGAAAGGTACAGAAAGAACAATATTGCATCCCTAACTCTACTGATGGGATTGCTGTTGAAGATCACACAGGGAAAGAATCAATCATCTTCCAAACTTTCAAAGAAAGAATGGGTTCTTCATCTGGACATGACATGAAATTTGATCTACACAGAATCATCAAGAAGTGCCATGACTTGGATGTTCTCACTGTCCCCTTTTCAAACATCGAGATTGACAACGTAATTAGAGAGATGCCCGTGGATAGAGCACCTGGCCCGGATGGTTTCACGGGTGTGTTTCTCAAGAAATGCTGGCCAATAATTAAGGAGGACTTCTACAAGCTCTGCCATCAATTTCACGAGGGCAATCTTTCACTTGAGAGCATTAATGACGGGTTCATCACACTCATCCCAAAGATCAGCTCTCCCGAAATGATCAATGATTATAGACCAATCACGCTCTTGAACTATTGTCTTAAGGTTATCACGAAGATCCTGGCCAATAGACTACAAAAAGTCATACTCAAGATCGTGCACCATAATTAGTATGGATTTCTCAAGGGGAGAACTATTCAAGATTTCCTTGCATGGGCATACGAATACATATATCAATGTCAACAATCCAAGCAG
The DNA here is from genome assembly GCF_002162155.2 of Triticum dicoccoides. Lineage (NCBI taxonomy): Eukaryota > Viridiplantae > Streptophyta > Magnoliopsida > Poales > Poaceae > Triticum > Triticum dicoccoides. The sequence goes on from NC_041380.1 coordinate 563,791,968, forward strand.
GAAATTATGCTCCTAAAACTAGACTTTGCAAAAGCATTTGACACGATTGAGCATGAGGCCATGATTGACATTATGAAAAGCATGGGGTTTAATGATAAATGGATAAGCTGGGTTCGATGCATATTCTCCTCAGGTAAATCATCAGTGTTACTAAATGGAACACCTGGTCGGCAATTTCTTTGTCAATGTGGAGTATGGCAGGGCTACCCCCTCTGTCCACTAATTTTTGTACTTGCGGCCGATCTTCTTCAAGAAGTCATCAATGATGTTTTCCAGCGCAATCTTATACGCCTACCATTTCATTCAACAAACCAAAAAGAGTATCATGTGATCCAGTACGCCGATGACACTATATTGGCCATTCCAGCATGCATGCAACAAGCTCAGATTGTCAAGACCATATTAAACGACTATGCCTCCTCAGTTGGACTAAGAATAAACTTCCACAAGTCTACTCTTATCCCAATCAATTGTGGCACAGAAAAAGTGAGGAGATTGCCAACACCTTCGGATGTGTCGTGGGGAAAATGCCATTCACCTACCTTGGACTGCCACTTGGCACTACTAAACCCTCTTGTCCAAGAGCTTATGCCCCTTGTTTTCTCCCTCGAGCGACGGTTATCTGCCACCCTCAACATGGTTTCTTATGGTGGCAAACTATCGCTTCTAAACTCGGTCATTACATCGCTCATTATATTTGCCATCTGTACTCTAAGACTGCCGACAAAGATCATTGAATTACTGGACAAAATAAGAAGGAAATGCTTGTGGATTAAAAAAACAGACCATGGAGACAAAATTAACTCCCTTGCCTCCTGGGAAATGGTGTGTCGGCCCAAGACCTGTGGTGGCTTGGGCGTATTAAATCTGCGTGTTCAAGGCGATTCCCTACTGCTTAAATACCTTCACAAGTTCTACAATAAGTGGGACACACCGTGGGTGCAATTGATATGGGACACTTACTACATTGACCAAATCCCACATGCATCTGACCCATGTGGATCGTTTTGGTGGAGAGATGTGATCAAGCTAATACCAACTTACCGGGGTATCTCTAAGGTGACTGTGGGGAATGGTGAAAACGTACTCTTTTAGAAAGACATGTGGAGAAAGGACATACTTGCCGACTCATATCCTCGAGCACTCTCATATGCCAAAAATGAGGATCTGTCTGTCCAACAATTCTTGGGCATCACCACCCTACAAGAGGCGTTTCATTTACCATTCTCACCACAAGCATATGCAGAAATTAGACAACTTCAGCTAAAAGTTTTGGAGGTTCAACTCTCCAATGAGATTGACAAGTGGACATACGTTTGGAACACCAATATCTTCTCTGCAAAACAATACTATACATTCTACTTCAGAGAAATTCAAGCACATGAACCTTTTGGATGGATTTGGAAATCTAAGTCAACCATGAAAATAAAAGTCTTCGGGTGGCTGCTACTTTCTGACCGCCTCAACACCAGGAATATGCTAAAGCGAAGGCATTACAATATTGGAGATGATCATGACTGCATTCTTTGTGGTTTACCAATTGAGGAGACGTTGGAACATCTCTTCTTCGAGTGCCACTTCAGCTCTGATTGCTGGTCTCACCTTGGCCTCTCCTGGTCTCAGGGCAGCACAAGACTGGACAACATCTCCAAAGCAAAACAAGACTGGAATAGGCCACTCTTTATGGAACTATTTTTGCTGGCGGCCTAGAGTATATGGAAGGAGCGCAACGACAAACACTTTAGAAATATCATACCAGCTAAAACCTCCTGGTTAAGTAGACTTAAGGCTGATTTTTCACTGCCCACCCATAGGGTTAGAGAGGAGCACAAACAATACATTTCAATAATACTTGCATCCCTGCAAACTAGTACCTGCTTCCTGTTGGAAATATGCCCTAGAGGAAATAATAAAATGGTTATTATTATATTTCTTTGTTCATGATAATTGTCTATTATTCATGCTATAATTGTGTTATCCGGAAATCGTAATACATGTGTGAATACATAGACCACAACATGTCCCTAGTGAGCCTCTAGTTGACTAGCTCGTTGATCAAAAGATAGTCATGGTTTCCTGACTATGGACATTGGATGTCATTGATAACGGGATCACATCATTAGGAGAATGATGTGATGGACAAGACCCAATCCTAAGCATATCTCAAAGATCGTGTAGTTCGTTTGCTGTAGCTTTTCCGAATGTCAAGTATCATTTCCTTAGACCACGAGATTGTGCAACTCCCGGATACCGTAGGAGTGCTTTGGGTGTGCCAAACGTCACAACGTAACTGGGTGACTATAAAGGTACACTACAGGTATCTCCGAAAGTATCTGTTGGGTTGGCATGAATCGAGACTGGGATTTGTCACTCCGTATGACGGAGAGGTATCTCTGGGCCCACTCGGTAATGCATCATCATAATGAGCTCAATGTGACCAAGTGGTTGATCACGGGATCATGCATTATGGTACGAGTAAAGTGACTTGCCGGTAACAATGTGACTCGGGCAAGTAACATACCGATTGACAAAGGGAATTGTATACGGATTGATTGAATCCTCGACATCGTGGTTCATCCGATGAGATCATCGTGGAGCATGTGGGAGCCAACATGGGTATCTAGATCCCGTTGTTGGTTATTGACCGGAGAGGCGTCTCCGTCATGTCTGCATGTCTCCCGAACCCGTAGGGTCTACACACTTAAGGTTCGGTGACGCTAGGGTTGTAGAGATATTAGTATGCAGTAACCCGAAAGTTGTTCGGAGTCCCGGATGAGATCCCGTACGTCACGAGGAGTTCCGGAATGGTCCGGAGGTAAAGATTTATATATAGGAAGTCCGGTTTCGGCCATCGGGAAGGTTTCGGGGGTCACCGGTATTGTACCGGGACCACCGGAAGGGTCCCGGGGGTCCACCGGGTGGGACCACCCATCCTGGAGGGCCCCATGGGCTGAGTTGGGTGGGTAACCAGCCCCTAGTGGGCTGGTGCGCCCCCCTTGGGCCTCCCCTGCGCCTAGGGTTGGGAAACCCTAGGGGTGGGGCGCCCCCCACTTGGCTTGGGGGGGAAGCCACCCCTTGGCCGCCGCCCCCTTGGAGATCCATATCCTAGGGCCGGAGCCCCCCCAAGGCCCCTATATAAAGAGGGGGGAAGGGAGGACAGCTGCACCCCTTGCTCTTGGCGCCTCCCTCTCCCTCCGTAATACCTCTCCTTCCCGCTTGCGCTTGGCGAAGCCCTGCCGGGATCCTGCTGCATCCACCACCACGCCGTCGTGCTGCTGGATCTTCATCAACCTCTCCTTCCCCCTTGCTGGATCAAGAAGGAGGAGATGTCTTCCCAACCGTACGTGTGTTGAACGCGGAGGTGCTGTCCGTTCGGCACTTGGTCATCGGTGATTTGGATCACGTCGAGTACGACTCCATCAACCCCGTTCTCTTGAACGCTTCCGCGCATGATCTACAAGGGTATGTAGATGCACTCCTCTCTCCCTCGTTGCTAGATGACTCCATAGATTGATCTTGGTGATGCGTAGAAAATTTTAAAATTCTGCTACGTTCCCCAACAGTGGCATCATGAGCTAGGTCTATGCGTAGTTTCTATACACGAGTAGAACACAAAGCAGTTGTGGGCGTCGATATTGTCAATTTGCTTTCCGTTACTAGTCTTATCTTGATTCGGCGGCATTGTGGGATGAAGTGGCCCGGACCGACCTTACACGTACGCTTACGTGAGACTGGTTCCACCGACTGACATGCACTAGTTGCATAAGGTGGCTGGCGGGTGTCTGTCTCTCCCACTTTAGTCGGATTGGATTCGATGAACAGGGTCCTTATGAAGGGTAAATAGAAATTGGCAATTCATGTTGTGGTTTTGGCGTAGGTAAGAAACGTTCTTGCTAGAAACCTATAACAACCACGTAAAAACTTGCAACAACAATTAGAGGACGTCTAACTTGTTTTTGCAGCAAGTGTTTTGTGATGTGATATGGCCAAAGGATGTGATGAATGATATATGTGATGTATGAGATGATCATGTTCTTGTAATAGGAATCACGACTTGCATGTCGATGAGTATGACAACCGGCAGGAGCCATAGGAGTTGTCTTAATTTATTTGTGACCTGTGTGTCAACATATAACATCATGTAATTACTTTACTTTATTGCTAAACCGTTAGCCATAGTAGTAGAAGTAATAGACGACGAGACAACTTCAAGAAGACACGATGATGGAGATCATGGTGTCATGCCGGTGACAACGATGATCATGGAGCCCCGAAGATGGAGATCAAAAGGAGCAAATGATATTGGCCATATCATGCCACCATTTGATTGCATGTGATGTTTATCATGTTTTACATCTTATTTGCTTAGAACGACGGTAGCTTAAATAAGATGATCCCTCGTAATAATTTCAAGAAAGTGTTCCCCCTAACTGTGCACCGTTGCGAAGCTTCATTGTTTCGAAGCACCACGTGATGATCGGGTGTGATAGATTCTAACGTTCGAATACAACGGGTGTAAGCCAGATTTACACATGCAATACACTTAGGTTGACTTGACGAGCCTAGCATGTACAGACTGTTGGAAATATGCCCTAGAGGCAATAATAAATTAGTTATTCTTATATTTCCTTGTTCATGATAATCGTTTATTATCCATGCTAGAATTGTATTGATAGGAAACTCAGATACATGTGTGGATACATAGACAACACCATGTCCCTAGTAAGCCTCTAGTTGACTAGCTCGTTGATCAATAGATGGTTACGGTTTCCTGACCATGGACATTGGATGTCGTTGATAACGGGATCACATCATTAGGAGAATGATGTGATGGACAAGACCCAATCCTAAGCCTAGCACAAGATCGTGTAGTTCGTATGCTAAAGCTTTTCTAATGTCAAGTATCATTTCCTTAGACCATGAGATTGTGCAACTCCCGGATACCGTAGGAATACTTTGGGTGTGCCAAACGTCACAACGTAACTGGGTGGCTATAAAGGTGCACTACGGGTATCTTCGAAAGTGTCTGTTGGGTTGGCACGAATCGAGACTGGGATTTGTCACTCCATGTGACGGAGAGGTATCTCTGGGCCCACTCGGTAGGACATCATCATAATGTGCACAATGTGATCAAGGAGTTGATCACGGGATGATGTGTTACGGAACGAGTAAAGAGACTTGCCGGCAACGAGATTGAACAAGGTATCGAGATACCGACGATCGAATCTCGGGCAAGTACTATACCGGTAGACAAAGGGAATTGAATACGGGATTGATTGAATCCTTGACATCGTGGTTCATCCGATGAGATCATCGTGGAACATGTGGGAGCCAATATGGGTATCCAGATCCCGCTATTGGTTATTGGCCGAAGAGGTGTCTCGGTCATGTCTGCATGGTTCCCGAACCCGTAGGGTCTACACACTTAAGGTTTGGTGACGCTAGAGTTGTTATGGGAAATAGTAAGTGGTTACCGAAGGTTGTTCGGAGTCCCGGATGAGATCCCGGACGTGACGAGGAACTCCGGAATGGTCCGGCGGTGAAGATTGATATATTGGACGAAGGGTATTGGAGTCCGGAAGTGTTCCGGAGGTACCAGGCTATGCCCAGCATGACCGAAAGGTGTTTCGGGAGCCCTGACAAGTGTTGGAGGGCCTCATGGGCCAAAGGGGAAGGGGCAAACCAGCCCACTAAGGGTTGGTGCGCCCCCCACACCCTTTCCCATGTTACTTGGGGAGGTGGGGCGCCTCCACCTGCTTGGCTTGGGGGGCAAGTCTCCTTAGGATTTTCCCTAGGGAGATCCAATCTGCCTAGCCGCCGCCCCCTAGGGGAAACCCTAGGGCCCCTCCCCCTCTCCCCTTGCCCCTATATATAGTGGAGGAGTGGGAGGGCAGCCGCGACCTCTTCCCTGGCGCACGCCCTCCCTCCTCCTACCTTCTCCTCCTCCTCCATGGTGCTTGGCGAAGCCCTGCCGGAGAACCACGAGCTCCACCACCACCACGCCGTCGTGCTGACGGAGCTCTCCCTCAACTTCTCCTCTCCCCTTGCTGGATCAAGAAGGAGGAGACGTCCCCGGGCTGTACGTGTGTTGAACGCGGAGGTGCCGTCCGTTCGGCACTTAGATCGGAATCAACCGCGATCTGAATCGCTAAGAGTACGACTCCATCATCCACGTTCTTGCAACGCTTCCGCTTAGTGATCTACAAGGGTATGTAGATGCACTCTCCTTCCCCTCGTTGCTAGATTTCTCCATAGATTGATCTTGGTGATGCGTAGAAAATTTTGAATTTCTGCTACGTTCCCCATCAGTGGCATCATGAGCTAGGTCTATGCGTAGATTCTATGCACGAGTAGAACACAAAGTAGTTGTGGGCGATGATTTGTTCAATTTGCTTGCCGTTACTAGTCTTATCTTGATTCGGCGGCATTGTGGGATGAAGCGGCCCGGACCGACCTTACACGTACTCTTACGTGAGACAGGTTCCACCGACTGACATGCACTTGATGCATAAGGTGGCTAACGGGTGTCTGTCTCTCCCACCTTAGTCGGATCGGATTCGATGAAGAGGGTCCTTATGAAGGGTAAATAGCAATTGGCATATCACCGTTGTGGCTTTTGCCTAGGTAAGATGCGTTCTTGCTCGAAACCCATAGCAGCCACGTAAAACATGCAACAACAATTAGAGGACGTCTAACTTGTTTTTGCAGGGTATGCTATGTGATGTGATATGGCCAAAAAGAATGTGATGAATGATATGTGATGTATGAGATTGATCATGTTCTTGTAATAGGAATCACGACTTGCATGTCGATGAGTATGACAACCGGCAGGAGCCATAGGAGTTGTCTTTATTTATTGTATGACCTGCGTGTCACTGAATAACGCCATGTAATTACTTTACTTCATTGCTAAACCGTTAGCCATAGTAGTAGAAGTAATAGTTGGCGAGACAATTTCATGGAGACACGATGATGGAGATCATGATGATGGAGATCATGGTGTCATGCCGGTGACGATGATGATCATGGAGCCCCGAAGATGGAGATCAAAAGGAGCAAAATGATAATGGCCATATCATGTCACTATTTGATTGCATGTGATGTTTATCATGTTTATACATCTTATTTGCTTAGAACGACGGTAGTAAATAAGATGATCCCTCATTAAAATTTCAAGAAAGTGTTCCCCCTAACTGTGCACCGTTGCAAAAGTTTGTCGTTTCGAAGCACCACGTGATGATCGGGTGTGATAGATTCTTACGTTCACATACAACGGGTGTAAGCCAGATTTACACACGCGAAACACTTAGGTTGACTTGACGAGCCTAGCATGTACAAACATGGCCTCGGAACACAAGAGACCGAAAGGTCGAGCATGAGTCGTATGGTATATACGATCAACATGAAGATGTTCACCGATGATGACTAGTCCGTCTCACGTGATGATCGGACACGGCCTAGTTGACTCGGATCATGTAATCACTTAGATGACTAGAGGGATGTCTATCTAAGTGGGAGTTCATAAGATGAACTTGTTTATCCTGAACATAGTCAAAAGGTTTTTGCAAATTATGTCGTAGCTTGCGCTTTAGTTCTACTGTTTTAGATACGTTCCTAGAGAAAATATAGTTGAAAGTTGATAGTAGCAATTATGCGGACACTAGAAGGCTTATGTCCTTAATGCACCGCTCGGTGTGCTGGACCTTGAACGTGGTCTGTGGATGTTGCGAACATCTGACATACACGTTTTGATGACTACATGATAGTTCGGTAATGTTAAATGGTTTAGAATTGAGGCACCGAAGACATTTTTGAAATGTCGCAGAACATATGAGATGTTTCGAGTGCTGAAATTGGGATTTCAGGCTCGTGCCCATGTCAAGAGGTATAAGACCTCTGACGATTTTCTTAGCCTGCAAACTAAGGGAGAAAAGCTCAATCGTTGAGCTTGTGCTCAGATTGTCTGAGTACAACAATCACTTGAATCGAGTGGGAGTTGATCTTCCAGATAAGATAGTGATGTTTCTCCAAAGTCATTGCCACCAAGCTGCTAGAGCTTCGTGATGAACTATAACATATTAGGGATAGATATGATGATCCTTGAGATATTCGCGATGCTTGACACCACGAAAGTAGAAGTCAACTAGGAGCATCAATTGTTGATGGTTAGTTAAAAACCACTAGTTTCAAGAAGGGCAAGGGCAAGAAAGGGATACTTCATGAAACGACAAGTCAGTTGCTGCTCAAGTGAAGAAACCCAAAGTTGAACCCAAGCCCGAGACTAAGTGCTTCTGTAATAAGGGGAACAGCCACTGGAGCAGAATTACCCTAGATACTTGGTAGATGAGAAGGCTGGCAAGGTCGATAGAAGTATATTGGATATACATTATGTTAATGCGTACTTTACTAGTACTCCTAGTAGCACCAGGGTATTAGATACCGGTTCGGTTGCTAAGTAAAAGCTACGGAATAAACGGAGACTAGCTAAAGGTGAGACGACGATATGTGTTGGAAGTGTTTCCAAGCTTGATGTGATCAAGCATCGCATACTCCCTCTACCATCGAGATTGGTGTTAGACCTAAATAATTGTTATTTGGTGTTTGCGTTGAGCATAGACATGATTGGATTATGTCTATCGCATACGGTCATTCATTTAAGGAGAATAATAGTTACTCTGTTTATTTGAATAATACCTTCAATGGTCTTGCACCTAAAATGAATGGTTTATTGAATCTCGATCATAGTGATACACATGTTCATGCCAAAAGATATAAGATAGTAATGATAGTACCACCTACTTGTGGCACTGCCATGTAAGTCATATTGGTATAAAACGCATGAAGAAGCTCCATGTTGATGGATCTTTGGACTCACTCATTTCTGAAAAGATTGAGACATGTGAACCATGTCTGTTGGTATATACGCATGAAGAAACTCCATGCAGATGGACCGTTTGGACTCACTTGATTTTGAATCTCTTGAGACATGCAAATCATACCACATGGGCAAGATGACTGAAAGCTTCGATTTCAGTAAAATGGAACAAGAAAGCAACTTGTTGGAAGTAACACATTTTGATGTGTGCAGTCCAATGAGTGCTGAGGCACGCAGTGGATATCGTTATGCTCTTACTTCACAGATGATTTGAGTAGATACTGAGTATGTTTACTTGATGAAACACAAGTCTGAATTATTGAATGGTTCAAGTAATTTCAGAATGAAGTTGAAGATCGTCGTGACAAGAGGATAAAATATCTATGATATGATCATAGAGATGAATATCTGAGTTGCGAGTTTGGTACACAATTGAGACATTGTGGAAATTGTTTCACGACTAGTACCGCCTGGAACACCATAGTGTGATGGTGTGTCCGAACATCATAACTGCACCCTATTGGATATGATGCATACCATGATGTCTCTTATCGAATTACCACGATAGTTTATGGGTTAGGCATTAGAGACAATCGCATTCACTTTAAATAGGGCACCACACAATTCCGTTGAGACGACACCATATGGTTTAGAGAAACCTAAGCTGTCGTTTCTTAAAAGTTTGGGGCTACGACGCTTATGTGAAAAGTTTCAGGCTGATAAGCTTGAACCCAAAGCGGATGAATGCATCTTCATAGAATACCTAAAACAGTTGGGTATACCTCCTGTCTCAGATCCGAAAGCAATAGGGATTGTTTCTAGAATCGGGTCCTTTCTCGAGGAAAAGTTTCTCTCAAAAGAATTGAGTGGGAGGATGGTGGAGACTTGATGAGGTTATTGAACCGTCACTTCAACTAGTGTATAGCAGGGCACAAAGAGTTGTTCCTGTGGCACCTACACCAATTGAAGTGGAAGCTTATGATAGTGATCATGAGACTTCGGATCAAGTCACTCCCAAACCTCGTAGGATGACAAGGATGCGTACTACTTCAAAGTGGTACGTAATCCTGTCTTGGAAGTCATGTTGCTAGACAACAATGAACCTACGAGCTTTGGAGAAGCGATGGTGGGCCCGGATTCCGATGAATGGCTCGAGGCCATAAAATCCGAGAGAGGATCCATGTATGAAAACAAAGTGTAGACTTTGGCAGAACGGCTCGATGGTCATGAGGCTGTTGAGTACAGATGGATTTTAAAAGGAAGACGGACAATGATGGTAAATGTCACCATTAATAAAGCTTGACTTGTCATTAAGATGTTTCCCGACAAGTTCAAGGAGTTGACTACGGCGAGACTTTCTCACTCGTAGCGATGCTAAGAGTCTGTTGGAATTATATTAGCAGTCACTGCATTATTTGTGAAATCTTGCAGATAGGATGTCAAAACATTGTTTCCTCACAATTTTCTTGAGGAAAGGTTGTATGTGATACAACTAGAAGGTTTTAACAATCCTGAAAGATGCTAACAAGCATGCGAAGCTCCATCAATCCTTCTAAGGAGTGGAGTAAGCATCTCGGAGTTGGAATATACGCTTTGATGATGATCAAAGATTTTGGGTTTATACAAAGTTTATGAGAAACTTGTATTTCCAAAGAAGTGAGTGGGAGCACTATAGAATTTCTGATGAGTATATGTTGTTGACATATTGTTGATCGGAAATGATGTAGAATTTCTGGGAAGCATGCGAGTTATTTGAAAAGTGTTTTTCAATGGAAAACCTGGATTAGGCTACTTGAGTATTGAGCATTAAGATCTATAAGGATAGATCAAAACGCTTAATAGTAATTTCAAATGAATACATACCTTGACAAGATTTTGAAGAAGTTCAAAATGGATCGGCAAAGAAGGAGTTCTTGGCTGTGTTATAAGGTATGAACATTGAGTAAGACTCGAAACCTGACTGCGGCAGAATAGAGAGAAAGGACGAAGGTCGTCCCCTATGCTTTAGACGTAGGCTCTACAGTATGCTATGCTGTGTACCGCACCTGAAGTGTGCCTTGCCATGAGTCAGTCAAGGGGTACAAGAGTGATCCAAGAATGGATCACAGGACAACAGTCAAAGTTATCCTTAGTAACTAGTGGACTAAGGAATTTTCTCGATTATGGAGGTGGTAAAAGAGTTCGTCGTAAAGGGTTACGCCGATGCAAACTTTGACACTAATCCAGATTATTCTGAGTAGTAAACTGGATTCGTATAGTAGAACAGTTATTTGGAATAGCTCCAAATAGAGCGTGGTAGCTGCATCTAGGAGATGACATAGAGATTTGTAAAACACACATGGATCTGAAAGATTCAGACCCGTTGACTATAACATCTCTCACAAGCATAACATGATCAAACCCAGAACTCATTGAGTGTTAATCACATGGTAATGTGAACTAGATTATTGACTCTAGTAAACTCTTTGGGTGTTAGTCACATAGGGATGTGACCTTGAGTCTTAATCACATAGCGATGTGAACTGGATCATTGACTCTAGTGCAAGTGGGAGACTGTTGGAAATATGCCCTAGAGGCAATAATAAATTAGTTATTATTATATTTCCTTGTTCATGATAATCGTTTATTATCCATGCAAGAATTGTATTGATAGGAAACTCAGATACATGTGTGGATGCATAGACAACACCATGTCCCTAGTAAGCCTCTAGTTGACTAGCTCGTTGATCAATAGATGGTTACGGTTTCCTGACCATGGACATTGGATGTCGTTGATAACGGGATCACATCATTAGGAGAATGATGTGATGGACAAGACCCAATCCTAAGCCTAGCACAAGATCGTGTAGTTCGTATGCTAAAGCTTTTCTAATGTCAAGTATCATTTCCTTAGACCATGAGATTGTGCAACTCCCGGACACCGTAGGAATACTTTGGGTGTGCCAAACGTCACAACGTAACTGGGTGGCTATAAAGGTGCACTACGGGTATCTCCGAAAGTGTCTGTTGGGTTGGCACGAATCGAGACTGGGATTTGTCACTCCGTGTGAAGGAGAGGTATCTCTGGGCCCACTCGGTAGGACATCATCATAATGTGCACAATGTGATCAAGGAGTTGATCACGGGATGATGTGTTATGGAACGAGTAAAGAGACTTGCCGGTAACGAGATTGAACAAGGTATCGAGATACCGACGATCGAATCTCGGGCAAGTACTATACCGGTAGACAAAGGGAATTGAATACGGGATTGATTGAATCCTTGACATCGTGGTTCATCCGATGAGATCATCGTGGAACATGTGGGAGCCAATATGGGTATCCAGATCCCGCTATTGGTTATTGGCCAAAGAGGTGTCTCGGTCATGTCTGCATGGTTCCCGAACCCGTAGGGTCTACACACTTAAGGTTTGGTGACGCTAGAGTTGTTATGGGAAATAGTAAGTGGTTACCGAAGGTTGTTCGGAGTCCCGGATGAGATCCCGGACGTGACGAGGAACTCCGGAATGGTCCGGCGGTGAAGATTGATATATTGGACGAAGGGTATTGGAGTCCGGAAGTGTTCCGGAGGTACTAGGCTATGGCCAGCATGACCGAAAGGTGTTTCTGGAGCCCCGGCAAGTGTTGGAGGGCCTCATGGGCCAAAGGGGAAGGGGCAAACCAGCCCACTAAGGGTTGGTGCGCCCCCGACACCCTTTCCCACGTTACTTGGGGAGGTGGGGCGCCTCCACCTGGCTTGGGAGGCAAGCCTCCACCTGCTTGGCTTGGGGGGCAAGTCTCCCTAGGATTTTCCCTAGGGAGATCCAATCTGCCTAGCCGCCGCCCCCTAGGGAAAACCCTAGGGCGCCTCCCCCTCTCCCCTTGCCCCTATATATAGTGGAGGAGTGGGAGGGCAGCCGCGACCTCTTCCCTGGCGCAGCCCTCCCTCCTCCTACCTTCTCCTCCTCCTCCATGGTGCTTGGCGAAGCCCTGCCGGAGAACCACGAGCTCCACCACCACCATGCCGTCGTGCTGACGGAGCTCTCCCTCAACTTCTCCTCTCCCCTTGCTGGATCAAGAAGGAGGAGACGTCCCCGGGCTGTACGTGTGTTGAACGCGGAGGTGCCGTCCGTTCGGCACTTAGATCGGAATCAACCGCGATCTGAATCGCTACGAGTACGACTCCATCATCTGCGTTCTTGCAACGCTTCCGCTTAGCGATCTACAAGGGTATGTAGATGCACTCTCCTTCCCCTCATTGCTAGATTTCTCCATAGATTGATCTTGGTGATGCGTAGAAAATTTTGAATTTCTGCTACGTTCCCCATCACAGACATGGCCTCGGAACACGGAAGACCGAAAGGTCGAGCATGAGTCGTATAGAAGATACGATCAACATGAAGATGTTCACCGATGTTGGCTAGTCCGTCTCACATGATGATCGGACACGGCCTAGTTAACTCGGATCATGTTTCACTTAGATGACTGGAGGGATGTCTATCTGAGTGGGAGTTCATTGAATAATTTGATAAGATGAACTTAATTATCATGAACTTAGTCTAAAATCTTTACAATATGTCTTGTAGATCAAATGGCCCATGTTGTCCTCAACTTCAATGCGTTCCTAGAGAAAACCAAGCTGAAAGACGATGGCAGCAACTATACGGACTGGGTCCGGAACCTGAGGATCATCCTCATAGCTGCCAAGAAAGATTATGTCCTAGAAGCACCGCTAGGTGACGCACCTGTCCCAGAGAACCAAGACGTTATGAATGCTTGGCAGTCACGTGCTGATGATTACTCCCTCGTTCAGTGCGGCATGCTTTACAGCTCAGAACCGGGGCTCCAAAAGCGTTTTGAGAGACACGGAGCATATGAGATGTTCGAAGAGCTGAAAATGGTTTTTCAAGCTCATGCCCAGGTCAAGAGATATGAAGTCTCCGACAAGTTCTTCAGCTGTAAGATGGAGGAAAATAGTTCTGTCAGTGAGCACATACTCAGAATGTCTGGGTTGCATAACCGCTTGACTCAGCTGGGAGTTAATCTCCCAGATGACGCGGTCATTGACAGAATCCTTCAGTCGCTTCCACCAAGCTACAAGAGCTTTGTGACAAACTTCAACATGCAGGGGATGGAAAAGACCATTCCTGAGGTATATTCAATGCTGAAATCAGCGGAGGTGGAAATCAAAAATGAACATCAAGTGTTGATGGTGAATAAAACCACTAAGTTCAAGAAAGGCAAGGGTAAAAAGAACTTCAAGAAGGACGGCAAGGGAGTTGCCGTGCCCGGTAAGCAAGCTGCCGGGAAGAAGCCAAAGAATGGACCCAAGCCTGAGACTGAGTGTTTTTATTGCAAGGGAAGTGGTCACTGGAAGCGGAACTGCCCCAAATACTTAGCGGACAAGAAGGCCGGCAACACTAAAGGTATATGTGATATACATGTAATTGATGTGTACCTTACCAGCACTCGTAGTAGCTCCTGGGTATTTGATACCGGTGCGGTTGCTCACATTTGTAACTCAAAGCAGGAGTTGCGGAATAAATGGAGACTGGGGAAGGATGAGGTGACGATGCGCGTCGGGAATGGTTCCAAGGTCGATGTGATCGCCTTCGGCACGCTGCCTCTACATTTACCTACGGGATTAGTTTTAAACCTCAATAATTGTTATTTAGTGCCAGCTTTGAGCATGAACATTGTATCAGGATCTCGTTTAATTCGAGATGGCTACTCATTTAAATCCGAGAATAATGGTTGTTCTATTTATATGAGAGATATGTTTTATGGTCATGCTCCATTGGTGAATGGTTTATTCTTAATGAATCTCGAGCGTAATGTTACACATATTCATAGTGTGAATACCAAAAGATGTAAGGTTGATAATGATAGTCCCACATACTTGTGGCACTGTCGCCTTGGTCACATAGGTGTCAAACGCATGAAGAAACTCCATGCAGATGGACTTTTAGAGTCTCTTGATTACGAATCATTTGACACGTGCGAACCATGCCTCATGGGTAAAATGACCAAGACTCCGTTCTCAGGAACAATGGAGCGAGCAACCAACTTATTGGAAATCATACATACTGATGTATGCGGTCCAATGAGTGTTGAGGCTCGTGGTGGCTATTGTTATGTTCTCACCCTCACTGATGACTTGAGTAGATATGGGTATGTCTACTTAATGAAACACAAGTCTGAGACTTTTGAAAAGTTCAAGGAATTTCAGAGCGAGGTTGAGAATCAATGTGACAGGAAAATCAAGTTCTTGCGATCAGATCGTGGGGGAGAATACTTGAGTCACGAATTTGGCACACACTTAAGAAAATGTGGAATAGTTTCACAACTCACGCCGCCTAGAACACCTCAGCGTAATGGTGTGTCCGAACGTCGTAAGCGCACTCTATTAGATATGGTGGGGTCTATGATGTCTCTTACCGATTTACCGCTGTCATTTTGGGGCTGTGCTTTAGAGACTGCCGCATTCACTTTAAATAGGGCTCCATCGAAATCCGTTGAGACGACACCGTATGAATTATGGTTTGGGAAGAAACCTAAGTTGTCGTTTCTAAAAGTTTGGGGATGCGATGCCTATGTCAAGAAACTTCAACCTGAAAAGCTCGAACCCAAATCGGAAAAATGCGTCTTCATAGGATACCCTAAAGAAACTATTGGGTATACCTTCTACCTCAGATCCGAAGGCAAGATCTTTGTTGCCAAGAATGGGTCCTTTCTAGAGAAAGAGTTTCTCTCGAAAGAAATAAGTGGGAGGAAAGTAGAACTTGATGAAGTATTACCTCTTGAACCGGTAAGTGGCGCAGCTCAAGAAAATGTTCCTGAAGTGCCTGCACCGACTAGAGAGGAAGTTGATTATGATGATCATGAAACTTCAGATCAAGCTGCTACTGAACTTCGTAGGTCCACGAGGACACGTTCCACACCAGATTGGTACAACAACCCTGTCTTGGAAATCATGCTGTTAGACAACGGTGAACCTTCGAACTATGAAGAAGCAATGGCGGGCCCGGATTCCGACAAATGGCTGGAAGCCATGAAATCCGAGATAGGATCCATGTATGAAAACGAAGTATGGACTTTGACTGACTTGCCCGATGATCGGCGAGCCATAGAAAATAAATGGATCTTTAAGAAGAAGACAGGCGCGGATGGTAATGTGACCATCTATAAAGCTCGGCTTGTCGCTAAGGGTTATCGACAAGTTCAAGGGGTTGACTACGATGAGACTTTCTCACCCGTAGCGAAGCTGAAGTCCGTCCGAATCATGTTAGCAATTGCCGCATTCTATGATTATGAGATATGGCAAATGGATGTCAAAACGGCATTCCTTAATGGTTTCCTTAAGGAAGAATTGTATATGATGCAACTGGAAGGTTTTGTCGATCCTAAGAATGCTGACAAGGTGTGCAAGCTCCAACGCTCGATTTATGGGCTGGTGCAAGCATCTCGGAGTTGGAACATTCGTTTTGATGAGATGATCAAAGCGTTTGGGTTTACGCAGACTTATGGAGAAGCCTGCATTTACAAGAAAGTGAGTGGGAGCTCTGTAGCATTTCTCATATTGTATTTTGATGACATACTGTTGATGGGAAATGATATAGAATTCTTGGAAAGCATAAAGGCCTACTTGAACAAGTGTTTTTCAATGAAGGACCTTGGAGAAGCTGCTTATATATTAGGCATCAAGATCTATAGAGATAGATCGAGACGCCTCATTGGTCTTTCACAGAGTATGTACCTTGACAACATATTGAAGAAGTTCAAAATGGAGCAGTCAAAGAAGGGTTCTTGCCTGTATTGCAAGGTACGAGATTGAGCACGGCTCAATACCCGACCACGGCAGAAGATAGAGAAAAGAAGAGTGTCGTCCCCTATGCCTCGGCCATAGGGTCTATCATGTATGCTATGCTGTGTACCAGACCTGATGTAAACCTTGCCGTAAGTTTGATAGGAAGGTACCAAAGTAATCCCGGCATGGAACACTGGACATCGGTCAAGAATATCCTGAAGTACCTGAAAAGGACCAAGGATATGTTTCTCGTTTATGGAGGTGACGAAGAGCTCGTCGTAAAGGGTTACGTCAATGCTAGCTTCGACACAGATCTGGATGACTCTAAGTCACAAACCGGATACATGTATATTTTGAATGGTGGGGCAGTAAGCTGGTGCAGTTGCAAGCAGAGCGTTGTGGCAGGATCTACATGTGAAGCGGAGTACATGGCAGCCTCGGAGGCAGCACAAGAAGCAGTCTGGGTGAAGGAGTTCATTACCGACCTAGGAGTCATATCCAATGAGTCGGGCCCGATGACTCTCTTCTGTGACAACACTGGAGCTATTGCCCTTGCCAAGGAGCCCAGGTTTCACAGGAAGACCAGGCATATCAAGCGTCGCTTCAAATCCATTCGTGAAAGTGTTCAGAATGGAGACATAGAGATTTGTAAAGTACATACGGACCTGAATGTGGCAGATCCATTGACTAAACCTCTCCCTAGAGCAAAACATGATCAACACCATATCTGCATGGGTGTTCGATTCATCACAATGTAACTAGAATATTGACTCTAGTGCAAGTGGGAGACTGTTGGAAATATGCCCTAGAGGCAATAATAAAATGGTTATTATTATATTTCTTTGTTCATGATAATTGTCTATTATTCATGCTATAATTGTGTTATCCGGAAATCGTAATACATGTGTGAATACATAGACCACAACACGTCCCTAGTGAGCCTCTAGTTGACTAGCTCGTTGATCAAAAGATAGTCATGGTTTCCTGACTATGGACATTGGATGTCATTGATAACGGGATCACATCATTAGGAGAATGATGTGATGGACAAGACCCAATCCTAAGCATAGCTCAAAGATCGTGTAGTTCGTTTGCTGTAGCTTTTCCGAATGTCAAGTATCATTTCCTTAGACCATGAGATTGTGCAACTCCCAGATACCGTAGGAGTGCTTTGGGTGTGCCAAACGTCACAACGTAATTGGGTGACTATAAAGGTACACTACAGGTATCTCCGAAAGTATCTGTTGGGTTGGCACGAATCGAGACTGGGATTTGTCACTCCGTATGATGGAGAGGTATCTCTGGGCCCACTCGGTAATGCATCATCATAATGAGCTCAATGTGACCAAGTGGTTGATCATGGGATCATGCATTACGGTACGAGTAAAGTGACTTGCCGGTAACGAGATTGAACAAGGTATTGGGATACCGACGATCGAGTCTCGGGCAAGTAACGTACCGATTGACAAAGGGAATTGTATACAGATTGATTGAATCCTCGACATCGTGGTTCATCCGATGAGATCATCGTGGAGCATGTGGGAGCCAACATGGGTATCCAGATCCCGCTGTTGGTTATTGACTGGAGAGGCATCTCGGTCATGTCTGCATGTCTCCCGAACCCGTAGGGTCTACACACTTAAGGTTCGGTGACGCTAGGGTTGTAGAGATATTAGTATGCAGTAACCCAAAAGTTGTTCAGAGTCCCGTAAGAGATCTCGGACGTCACGAGGAGTTCCGGAATGGTCCGGAGGTAAAGATTTATATATAGGAAGTCCGGTTTCGGCCATCGGAAAGGTTTCGGGGGTCACCGGTATTGTACCGGGACCACCGGAAGGGTCCCGGGGGTCCACCGGGTGGGGCCACCCATCCCGGAGGGCCCCATGGGCTGTGTTGGGTGGGTAACCAGCCCCTAGTGGGCTGGTGCGCCCCCCTTGGGCCTCTCCTGCGCCTAGGGTTGGGAAACCCCAAGGGTGGGGGCACCCCCCACTTGGCTTGGGGGGGAAGCCACCCCTTGGCTGTCGCCCCCTTGGAGATCCATCTCCTAGGGCCGGCGCCCCCCAAGGCCCCTATATAAAGAGGGGGGAGGTAGGGCAGCTGCACCCCTTGCTCTTGGCGCCTCCCTCTCCCTCCGTAATACCTCTCCTTCCCGCTTGCGCTTGGCGAAGCCCTGCCGGGATCCTGCTGCATCCACCACCACGCCGTCGTGCTGCTGGATCTTCATCAACCTCTCCTTCCCCCTTGCTGGATCAAGAAGGAGGAGACGTCTTCCCAACCGTACGTGTGTTGAACGCGGAGGTGCTATCCGTTCGGCACTTGGTCATCGGTGGTTTGGATCACGTCGAGTACGACTCCATCAACCCCGTTCTCTTGAACGCTTCCGCGCGCGATCTACAAGGGTATGTAGATGCACTCCTCTCTCCCTCGTTGCTAGATGACTCCATAGATTGATCTTGGTGATGCATAGAAAAATTTAAAATTCTGCTATGTTCCCCAACACTTCCCATCCCCCAAAGGAGGATGGTTTGTAACTACAATGTACAGTTTCACTAACCTACATTAATATATAGCACAGTGGGAGGTACTCCTACTGTTTCTGGTCAGAAAAACAAACACACCGCAAAAAGAAGATTACATCGAATAGATCTCCACAATAGAGGGGGAGAACTTTGTATTGAGATCCAAAAAGAGAGAAGAAGCCATCTAGCTAATAACTATGGACCCGTAGGTCTGAGGTGAACTACTCACACTTCATCAGAGGGGCTATGGTGTTGATGTAGAAGCCCTCCATGATCGATGCCCCCTCCGGCGGAGCTCCGGAACAGGCCCCAAGATGGGACCTCATGGATACAGAAAGTTGCGGCGGTGGAATTAGGGTTTTGGCTCCGTATCTGATCATTTGGGGGTACGTAGGTATATATAGGAGGAAGGAGTACGTCGGTGGAGCAACAGGGGGCCCATGAGGGTGGAGGGCGCGCCTGGTGGGGGTAGGCGCGCCCCTACCTCGTGGCTTCCTCTTTTGTGTCTTGACATAGGGTCCAAGTCTCCTGGGTCTTGTTCGTTGAGAAAATCACGTTCCCGAAGGTTTCATTCCGTTTGGACTCCGTTTGATATTCCTTTTCTTCGAAACCCTAAAACAGGCAAAAAAAACAGCAATTCTGGGTTGGGCCTCCGGTTAATAGGTTAGTCCCAAAAATAATATAAAAGTGGATAATAAAGCCCAATAATGTCCAAATCAGTAGATAATATAGCATGGAGCAATCAAAAATTATAGATACGTTGGAGACGTATCAAGCATCCCCAAGCCTAATTCCTGCTCGTCCTCGAGTAGGTAAATGATAAAAACAGAATTTTTGATGCGGAGTGCTACTTGGCATAATTTTAATGTAATTCTTCTTAATTGTGGTATGAATATTCAGATCCGAAAGATTCAAGACAAAAGTTCATATTGACATAAAAATAATAATACTTCAAGCATACTAACAAAGCAATTATGTCTTCTCAAAATAACATGGTCAAAGAAAGTTCATCCCTACAAAATCATATAGTTTAGTCATGCTTCATTTTCGTCACACAAGAATGCTCTCATCATGCACAACCCCGATGACAAGCCAAGCAATTGTTTCATACTTTAGTAATCTCAAACCTATAAACTTTCACGCAATATATGAGCGCGAGCCATGGACATAGCACTATGGGTGGAATAGAATATAATGAGGGGGGTTATGTGGATAAGACAAAAAAGGAGAAAGTCTCACATCAACGAGGCTAATCAATGGGCTATGGAGATGCCCACCGATTGATGTTAATGCAAGGAGTAGGGATTTCCATGCAACAGATGCACTAGAGCTATAAATGTATGAAGGCTCAACAAAAGAAACTAGTGGGTGTGCATCCAACTTGCTTGCTCACGAAGACCTAGGGCACTTGAGGAGGCCCATTGTTGGAATATAAAAGCCAAGTTCTATAATGAAAATTCCCACTAGTATATGAAAGTAACAAAACAAGAAACTCTCTATCATGAAGATTACGGTGCTACTTTGAAGCACAAGTGTGGAAAAGGATAGTAACATTGTCCCTTCTCTCTTTTTCTCTCATTTTTTTGGGCCTTCTCTTTTTTTATATGGCCTTTCTCTTTTTTGGGCCTTCTTTTTTTATAGCCTTTCTCTTTTTTTTATTTCTCACTTGGGACAATGCTCTAGAAAATGATGATCATCACACTTCTATTTATTTACAACTCAATGATTACAATCCGATACTAGGACAAAAGATGACTCTATATGAATGCCTCCGGCGGTGTACCGAGATATGCAATGGACCAAGAGTGACATGTATGAAAGAATTATGAACAGTGGCTTTGCCACAAATACTATGTCAACTACATGATCATGCTAAGCAATATGACAATAATGATGTGTCATGATGAACGGAATGGTGGAAAGTTGCATGGCAATATATCTCGGAATGGCTATGGAAATGCCATAATAGGTAGGTATGGTGGCTGTTTTGAGGAAGATATAAGGAGGTTTAAGTGTGAAAGAGCGTATCATATCATGGGGTTTGGATGCACCGGCGAAGTTTGCGCCAACTCTCAATGTGAGAAAGGGCAATGCACGGTACCGAAGAGGCTAGCAAGGATGGAAGGGTAAGAGTGCATATAATCCATGGACTCAACATTAGTCATAAATGACTCACATACTTATTGCAAAAATCTACAAGTCATCAAAAACCTCGGCACTATGCGCATGCTCCTAGGGGGATAGATTGGTAGGAAAAGACCATCGCTCATCCCCGACCGCCACTCATAAGGAGGACAATCAAATAAGACCTCATGTTTCAAATTTGTTACATAACGTTTACCATACGTGCATGCTACGGGACTTGCAAACTTCAACACAAGCATTTATCAATTTCACAACTACTCAACTAGCACGACTTTGATATTATTACCTCCATATCTCAAAATAATCATCAAGCATCAAACTTATCTTAGTATTCAAAACACTCATAAGAAAATTTTATTACTCTTGAATACCTAGCATATTAGGATTTTAAGCAAATTACCATGCTATTAAGACTCTCAAAATAATCTAAGTGAAGCATGAGAGATCAACAGTTTCTATAAAACAAATCCACCACCGTGCTCTGAAAGATATAAGTGAAGTACTAGAGCAAAACTATATAACTCAAAACATATAAGTGAAGCACATAGGGTATTCTAACAAATTCCAAATCATGTATGGCTCTCTCAAAAGGTGTGTACAGCAAGGATGATTGTGGTAAACTAAAAAGTAAAGACTTAAATCATACACGACGCTCCAAGCAAAACACATATCATGTGGCGAATAAAAGTATAGCTCCAAGTAAAGTTACCGATAGAAGTAGACGGAAGAGGGGATGCCTTCCGGGGCATCCCCAAGCTTTGGATTTTAGGTGTCCTTAGATTATCTTGGGGGTGCCATGGGCATCCCCAAGCTTAGGCTCTTGCCACTCCTTGTTCCATAATCCATCAAATCTTTACCCAAAACTTGAAAACTTCACAATACAAAACTCAAAGTAGAAAATCTCATGAGCTCCGTTAGCGAAAGAAAACAAAAGACTACTTCAAGGTACTGTAATGAACTCATTCTTTATTTATCTTGGTGTTAAACCTACTGTATTCCAACTTCTCTATAGTTTATAAACTATTTTACTGGCCATAGATTCATCAAAATAAACAAACAACACACGAAAAACAGAATCTGTCAAAAACAGAACAATATGTAGTAATCTGTAGCTAGAGCAAGATCTGGAACAAAAAAATCTAAAATAAATTGCTATACGTGAGGAATTTATCTATTAATCATCTGCAAAAATAATTAACTAAATAACACTTTCCAAATAAAAATGACAGCAGTTCTCGTGAGCGCTAAAGTTTCTGTTTTTATAGCAAGTTCGACAAGACTTTCCCCACGTCTTCCCAATGGAATTTCCCCTTTGAAGTTATCTTATCGGATTGAGTCTTTAAAATTTTTAGAACACTTGATGTATGTCTTGTCGTGCGTATCTGTGGTGACAATGGGATTTCACGTGATTCACTTGATGTATATTTTGGTGATCAACTTGCGGGTTCCGCCCATGAACCTATGCATAGGGGTTGTCACACGTTTTTGTCGTGATTCTCCGGTAGAAACTTTGGGGCACTATTTGAGGTTCTATGTGTTGGTTGAATAGATGAATCTGAGATTGTGTGATGCATATCGTATAATCATACCCACGGATACTTGAAGTGACATTGGAGTATCTAGGTGACATTAGGGTTTTGGTTGATTTGTGTCTTAAGGTGTTATTCTAGTACGAACTCTAGGGCTGTTTGTGACACTTACAGGAATAGCCCAATGGATTGATTGGAAAGAATAACTTTGAGGTGGTTTCGTACCCTACCATAATCTCTTCGTTCATTCTCCGCTATTAGTGACTTTGGAGTGACTCTTTGTTGCATGTTGAGGGATAGTTATGTGATCTAATTATGATATTATTGTTGAGGGAACTTACACTAGCGAAAGTATGAACCCTAGGCCTTGTTTCCTATCATTGCAATACCGTTTATGCTCAGTTTTATCATTTGATACCTTGCTGTTTTTATATTTTCAGATTACAAATACCCATATCTACTATCCATATATCACTTGTATCACCATCTCTTCACCGAACTAGTGCACCTATACAATTTACCATTGTATTGGGTGTGTTGGGGACACAAGAGACTCTTTGTTATTTGGTTGCAGGGTTGCTTGAGAGAGACCATCTTCATCCTACGCCTCCTACCGATTGATAAACCTTAGGTCATCCACTTGAGGGAAATTTGCTACTGTCCTACAAACCTCTGCACTTGGAGGCCCAACAACGTCTACAAGAAGAAGGTTGTGTACTAGACATCATCGTACATCGACTTCTTCCCC
The DNA here is from genome assembly GCF_002162155.2 of Triticum dicoccoides. Classification (NCBI taxonomy): domain Eukaryota; kingdom Viridiplantae; phylum Streptophyta; class Magnoliopsida; order Poales; family Poaceae; genus Triticum; species Triticum dicoccoides. The sequence continues at coordinate 563,815,569 of NC_041380.1, forward strand.
GCGGATAAGTTCTTCCTTTGATTCGATTACATATTCGACATGTTCCATGTGAAGAAGCTGGATTTTACGTTTGTCCGCCTTTATGCCTTGCACATGAACTACATCATCGGGGTTCAGCAGATACCTCATATCTGTGTCACCGACCCGTACTTCATGCGCGAGAGCTTCTTGGGAGTCTGCACAAAGCACCGTGAATACGCAAGGGAATACATCGTCAATTTCATGCTCGCCAATAAGGACAAGGAGGCGATTCTTGTGCCTTATCATCCCCTATAAGTCATCCGCACAGATATCCTTCCTTCGATTTCAATCATTCATTTGCATGGTGGAGGCTAATTAATTTGAGGTGTACTATTTTGCGCAGCTGCGGGCACGCCGTCCTCATCATCCTCTACCCCCGATACTCCCACGCTCTTTACTTGGACTCGTCTAAAAACATTCACAAAAAGGATTACACCCACATCCAGGATGTTCTCGACGGTGCTATGTTTTACTACGAAGCACGGGGTGGAGAGGTCACGGACAAGAAGAGAAGGGGCGGCAGGCTCGCCTTCGGCCATAAGACCGACTTCTATTGCATCCAGCAACCGAGTGGTTCTCTTAATGATGGATTCTATGTCCTACACCACATGCTGGAGTACAGACGGGATCACCAGAACCTTCGCATGTCACCTACATCCGGCGATGCCCATATTCTGCAATGGGAAAAAAACGTAGGAGATATCGAGGATCATCGACTTCGAGCCTAATTCTATCACATCCAGCGCGAACTTGCCCAAATCATCATGAAGGAGGTCGTCGGAAAAACAGGGATGTTCTACGAAGAAGAAAAAATTTCGCGGGAAGACGTCCGAACACGGGTAGCCTCTCAGCGTCTCGACCTGAAGCCTTTCACTAGGCTCGGGAACTATCTCCCTGACTTGGATGGGTGGCACGACATGTTGGAGTGATTGTCGATATACGATAATGTGTCCGTTCAGTCCATACTTTTTGTATGACGAAACTTTGAGTTATGCATGACGAAACTTTATTTGTGATGTAATTAAACCGTCCTCCTCGATTAGCGACGATCACTCTAGTTAGGGCATTTTGGGTACGATCAACTTTGTTATTTATGCTTATGATATGTTGCTTCTATTTTTGCCAAGTCTGTCTCTTTCTGTTGCTCAACTATATATGTTGCATATCATCGACTCATGTGACGATGCAGGTGCATAGATCATCGATGGCGAAGAAGTGCTACGCCAGGAGTATATATACGACGAGTGGCTGGAGTGTCAGGCCCAGGTGTACCGGTTTCCGGTTTCCGAGCGACAGGCAGTAGTTAGTTTAGGTTCACGCTAATGCGAGAGAGGGATACGAACTCATGTACTGCATAGTTCTGCTCTCACTCAAAGTGATAGCTCTTCTCGCGTATATCATTGTTTAGATGGATGACGATGTAGTTGCAAGTAATCGAGACTTGTATCGCTATTTTCGAGATGATGACGAGATACCACTTTGTGTTGGATGATGATTATGATGAGACTATTTGTATGTATATGCTATGATTACATTTGTGGCCTCGCAGCTATTTGTATGTGTATCATGATGACATTTGTATCTGCTAAAGATTCTTGTATAAAGCCTGTTCAAATACAAAACAATTATGCAGAAAAAAACAAAAACTACTAAAATTAGCAGTAGCGAGTGGAGAAAGTTAGCAGCAACGTGACAGTAGCAGTAGCGTGTCCAGCCCAAGCACGCTAGAGCTATTAGCAATAGTGAGCTTGCACGAAGCGCGCTGCTGCTACACTTGTATACCAGTAGCGCAGGCGTCCACGCGCTGCTGCTAAGTGTTAGCTGTAGCGCCGTCCCCGCACTACTAATGTACCTAAAACCCGCGCTGCTGCTAGGCTTTTCCCTAATAGTGGATGCTCGGATGCGTGATACTCGTGCCAAATTTCGTGAAGTTTGGTCATTCGAGTAGCTCGTGGCAAAAAAAATTCAGGTCTGTGAGAAACATTTGAAAATAGCATTGGCCATGCCCGAATTTGTCTTTTTTGCCGCGCGCTCCTCGAATGTCCAAACTTCATCAAATTTTGCACGAACATCACACGCATGAACATCTTGCTTAAAAAAGAAATTCAGATTTTTTTTATTTTTTTTATTTTTAATTGATGTACTGTTCACCGGCTCATTTGAGCCCGGGCACCGAAGGGGTTTTTCACATAATAATGCAACTATTTTTCTTGCTTCAATGCTTTATAGAAGAAATAAGAGTAGGTGAGGGGATAAGGGAAAGTGTTGTGTGACACAACATTCATGGTTGGATGAGGTTCTATTCACTTCAATTATGCACTATTTTTTGGTCGGTTCACCCGCAATGGATTGGTGGGTTCAAATTTTCAACAAAATTTATGAAAAATTGGTAATTTTAGTTAGTACCTAGATATTTGTAACCCGCAATGGATTGGAGGGTTCAAAATTTCAACAAAAATTATGAAAAATTGGTAATTTTAGTTGGTACCTAGATATTTGTAACGTTGAAGTGTTAGGTCAAACTCATCAATCAATTTTAAATTAATCTTAGTTTTGTTGACTCGTTGAATTTTGGGAGGTTGATAACTGGTGATGCCAGCAGGACCACCTAAGGCAATGAGGTTCCTATATGTATGGCTTGTCGAACCAACTGAGCAAATACCTTTAGTTGTTGATTATCATGAACAAGAAGAATCATAACTGGTGTGCTACGAGCATGGCCGATCTAAGGACTAGTGCATCACTCCCTTTGCAACCATAATTATGATTAGAGTAAAATACACCATAGATCCTAAAATGTATTCATGGTGTGTCAACTAGGTCCTAAATGTTTAAGAATGCATGTCTAAATCGTAATTGTTTTTTAAACACCCACATTCATTAGTTACTTAAAAGGTTATTACAACCATTTGTTAGAGCATACACCACGGAGGGCAAAAAACTATTACGAAGAACACCATCCAATCTAGTATCAAAACTATACTTCACAATCTCATGCGCCATCCCATTGGTCAGGCGGTTAATTTTAAAAACTTCAAAATTCTGAAGCAGCCTGGAAATGGTTAGAGCCTTCTTCTTCAAATCAACAAAAGGGGGCCTGTCAAGTTTTTCACTTGCAAGGAAGAAAGCAATAAAAGCACAATCAGTCCAACGTAGAGACCGACCAGGCAAGCCCCAAGCTCGGCTTCATTCACACTGGAATGCCACCCAATGAAATTCCACGAAGATGATGACACATCGTCGAAGAAAATCCTAACAATAAACCCACGCTCGCGACACCAATGCTCTCCACAAAACTGGCATATCAAGGTTGATCCTGATGTAATCAGATGGGGGAGGCTGCCAAACCATGGTAAAAAAACGGAGCAGTGGTGAACCAACCCATGATCCTGATGTAAAATGTTGTCTACCTGATGCCAATCAACTTGCCACGTGTACTTATCAGATGCGCACAGGACCCTCGGTGAATCGCTTTCTACAATTAGAACCCAAATTTGCATTTAGAACTTTTAAGACTTAGTTGATGCACCTCGAATACTTTGCATATCACTCTTATTATTATTGCGCTATTGAATTTGAAATCGGTGCTTTCGGGTTGTCATATGATGGACATCAGTTCATGTCACGTTGAACTATTTGTAGTGTTGAATTTAACTCTTCTTTTATTCCTGCTAAGTAATCAATCAAGCTCTAGATTTAGAAGAAAAAAAGTTAGAAATAACAAAACTTTCGCAACACCTAGAAAACAAAGGTGGCAAATGCAGTTATGCAAATGTGTTATTATAAAATAAATAAAGTGATACAAGATATTAAGTATCCAAGCGACTTTTCTTCAAAAAACAAGAAAATGATAGATGAGCTTCAAACATGGCTTGTGGGGTCAGCACTGGCCTTGGGCGACATGGCAGGCGCCGAAGGAGGAGGGTCAACATTGGCTTCTGACGACGCAGTAGACACCGGAAGAGGTAGGTCACCGGCGGCAGCTGCAGTAGGCGCCGAAGGAGGAAGTTCACCGGCGGCAGCTGCGGTAGGCGCCGAGGGAGGAAGGTCACCGGCGGCAGCTGCCTTCTGTTCAGCATTACTCGCAGGCACCGCCGCCGCCGGCTGTCCCATGGCGATCCCCGACTCCTGCGCGAGCGGCGACTTCGTAGAGCCTGCAACCGATGTGGCCTGCAGCAGGATGTACGAGGCGATCTGACAGACCATCGATATGACGAACATGACCGTGGCCGCCACGAACGGTCCGGTGCCCGGCGGGACGCATTTCCCGTCGTCGTCGGTCGGCAGGCCTCCGGGTGAGCTCACGATGGCCCCCACCATGAACAGTATCACCACGATGATGGAAAGGACCCTGCAAGTTTGATATACACGCATGTCATGTATGCATGTATGTAAACCATCAACCAATCAACAGGTGCGAACTGCGAAGCATGCACGGGGTACCATGAGACGCTGGACAAGACGACGGCGACGATGCGCTTGGCCTCGCCGGGGATGCCCCACGACCGGCAGCAGCCGCAGCAGCCGGTGGCGGCGGCGGCCACGATCTGCGTCGTCAGCGCCAGCAGCATAGCCAGGACCCCGCAGCCCACCGCCGGCGAGCCATTGTAGTCGCACCACAGTCCGTCGTTGTTCGTAACGAATGACTGCATGCCCATGGACACACGGTTGGCGCGCAGGCATGCAAACCAAGAATCAATGGAGATGTGTGAGCGTTTTGTCGTCTAACCTTGGCCGCCGAGGCCGCGCCGGCGATGCCGAAGATGACCGTGACGAGGCCGAGGACGCCCACCGCGGCGCACGCCGCCACCATCCCTTTCGTCATCCCCATCGCTCTAGCCAGAAGATGTCGACTCTACTCTCTCAGCTCTAATTTCCTAACCCCTGGCAAAAACAAAATGTTTAGGTTTTCCTAACGAGGTTAATCAAGGCTTTTGATGCTCTATATAGAACCTTATGTATACGTATATATGATGTGTGTGCATACGAGGTAGCTAGGGTTATTTCGACGACGGTCCTGTACAAGGTTGATTCCTTGTTTCATTTCGTTACGTGCTATAAAGTTGTCGACTCCACCTATGTTTATATTGTTGGTGCTTAATTAAGCTGCATGCAAGCTGTTTCGCACACTGCAGTTGACCCGTCTAATAGTTGTGGACTTGGTCACGACCGGCAGCTGGCTAATTCTCTCTTTTTCCCGCAAAAGAAGCTATAATTCTCTTTTGTTATAACAATTTCAATATATTAACTAATTAGCTAATGCAAAAGCTTGCTAGGCGCACTTCTTTCAATATAGTAGTATTCAATACACTAATAGAAAAAGGGTCAAACGTGAAGCACATTAGTGCCGGTTTGAATTTGAGCTGGCACTAATGTGTACATTAGTGCCGGTTTCAACGGCTACCTGGGCCGCTCTCATTAGTACCGGTTCGTGGCGAACCTTTAGCACCGGTTCGTGCCACGAACCGGTACTAAAGTGAGTGGTGGCAGGATGTTGTCAGTCCGGAGCCCCTCCAGCACCTTTAGTACCGGGTCGTATCACGAACCGGTACTAAAGGTTGTCCTACATAGACCCTTCGTCCACCCGAGCTCGCTCTGTTCTTCCCCTTTCCCCTCCCCTCTCTGTTCTTTTCCCTCTTCCTCTCAAGCTCATCACACATTTTGCCCAAGATTTGAAGGCCCTCATCCATTCAAATGATCACAAAGGTTAGCAACTCTTTCCTTTCATCTCTCATTGCTAGATTAGCTCGTGCAATGCTTTATATAGTGATTGATTTTTGAGTTTAGTAATTTGGGAGGAATTATATATATGTGCTAGTATTTGATTTATATGCAATTTAAGGTCAAAAATAACACTTAGTTTTGCATATGTAGGTGTGGTTTACTTAGTACCTTCTAAATCTCCGTCGTAACCACCGTCGATCGCTCGCAACGTCCCGTTGCCGGCACCACCTTGTGGTGAGCCTCTTGTTCATGAAATTTTATATAAAAAATTGATGTTTGTGTGATTTGGATATATAGTTACTCGTATAATTATCTTACCCATACGTTGTTTGTTATGCATAGTGCCACGGTTTTGATATCCGTCCCCGTCGGCCCTCGTCCGGGTTATGATTCGGATGTGGTATATTCTCTTTTAAAACTATTCATTGCATCGTGTTTATGACAAATTATGCCCATCAAGTTGACATAGATATTTCTATGTAGGAGGTAGTTGAACCCGAAATTCCAACCGACCCTATTGTTGAGAGGTTAAATTTAGTTGAAAGAGAAAACGAGGATTTGAAGAAAAAATTGAAAAGAATTGAGGGGGAGAAGATGAAATTGGAGTTGCATGTTGCCGATGTCGTCGCTGATCACAAGATTAAGATGGAGAAAATGCACTTGAAGATTAGAAAGATTAGAAAATATGCCATTCATAGTGAGGCTTGGTATCATTATGCTGTTGGATCAATTGTTATCTTAGTTGCGATCTTGATCGCATTTGTTGTCGCATTTAAATTCTTTAGCTAGAGAGTTATTTGTTTGTTGCATTGAAGTGTTGTATGCTCTTTATGTATGAACTTTATGTATTGTATTAATTTGATGTTTTCGGTGCTGTGTATTGAAGATGAGCCGGCAATGGATGTACGATAACCGATGCTCTCCCGAGTTCATTAATGGCGTGCGTACTTTTCTGCTTGCGGCTGAGGCAAACAAGCGAGCGGATGATTTTATGCATTGTCCATGTGCCGACTGTAAGAATGGTTGCAATTACTCTACGTCAAGAACCATTCACGTCCATCTGTTTTAATCCGGTTTCATGCCCCACTATAATGTTTGGACCAAGCATGGAGAAAGAGGGGTTATGATGGAAGACAATGAAGAAGAAGAGGACGACGACAGCTATCCTGGCCATGGGTTCCCTGAATACGATGATACAACAATGATGAAAGAAGCTGAGCCGATAATGTGGGAAGAAGCTGAGCCGGCAATGCGGGAAGAAGCTGAAGAAGAGGCATCGGATGAGCCCATTGATGATCTAGGTCGGGCCATTGCCGATGCAAAGAGAAACTGCGCAAGTGATTTGGAGAAGAAGAAGTTGCAGCGCATGTTAGAGGATCACAAAAAATTGTTGTACCCGAATTGCGAAGGTGATAAGAAAAAGTTGGGCACCACACTGGAATTGCTGCAATGGAAGGCAGAGAATGGTGTATCTGACAAGGGATTTGAAAAGTTGCTGGTAATGATAAAGGATATGCTTCCAAAGGATAACGAATTGCCCGAGTGTACGTACCAAGCAAAGAAGGCTGTCTGCCCTTTAGGGTTAGAGGTGCAGAATATACATGTATGCCCTAATGATTGCATCCTCTACCGCCGTGATTACGAGGATTTAAACGCTTGCCCGGTATGCAGTGCATTGCGCTATAAGATCAGCCGCGATGACCCTGGTGATGTCGAGGACGAGCGTCCCAGGAAGAAGATTCCTGCCAAGGTGATGTGGTATGCTCCTATAATACCATGGTTGAAACGTTTGTTCCAAAACAAAGAGCATGCCAAGTCGATGCGATGGCACAGAGAAGACCGTAAGAAAGACGGAAAGTTGAGAGTACCCGCTGATGGGTCGCAGTGGAGAAAAATCGAAAGAAAGTACGGGAAGGAGTTTGCAGATGACGCAAGGAACGTATGGTTTGGTCTAAGCGCAGATGGCATTAATCCTTTTGGGGAGCAGAGCAGCAACCATAGCACCTGGCCTGTGACTCTATGTTTGTATAACCTTCCTCCTTGGTTGTGCATGAAGCGGAAGTTCATTATGATGTCAGTGCTCATCCAAGGCCCTAAGCAACCTGGCAACGACATTGATGTGTACCTAAGGCCATTAGTTGAAGAACTCTTACAACTATGGAATGGAACAGGTGTACGTGCGTGGGATGAGCACATGGGGGAAGAATTTGACCTAAAGGCGTTGCTGTTCGTGATCATCAATGATTGGCCTGCTCTCAGTAACCTTTCAGGACAGACAAACAAGGGATACCGCGCATGCACGCACTGTTTGGACGATACCGACAGTATATATTTGGCTAATTGTAAGAAGAATGTGTACCTAGGACATCGTCGATTTCTTCCGAGCAGGCATCCCGTAAGAAAGAAAGGCAAGCATTTCAAAGGTGAGGCGGATCACCGGACGAAGCCTCGCCACCGTACTGGTGCTGATGTACATGATATGGTCAAGGATTTGAAGGTGGTCTTTGGAAAGGGTCCTGGTGGACAACCTGTTCCGAATGACGCTGACGGACGCGCACCCATATGGAAGAAGAAATCTATATTTTGGGACCTACCCTATTGGAAAGACCTAGAGGTCCGCTCCGCAATCAACGTGATGCACGTGACGAAGAATCTTTGTGTGACCCTGCTTGGCTTCTTGGGCGTGTATAGGAAGACAAAAGATACACCTGAGGCACGGGAGGACCAGCAACGTATGCACGGAAAAGACGGCATATATCAGGGTCATGCAAGCTACGCTCTTACCAAAGAAAAGAAGAAAATCTTCTTTGAATGCCTGCTTAGTATTAAGGTACCGTCTGGCTTCTCGTCGAATATAAAGGGAATAATAAACATGGCAGAGAAAAAGTTCCAGAACCTAAAGTCTCATGACTGCCACGTGATTATGACGCAACTGCTTCCGGTTGCATTGAGGGGGCTTCTACCGGAAAACGTTCGATTAGCCATTGTGAAGCTATGTGCATTTCTCAATGCAATCTCTCAGAAGGTAATCGATCCAGAAATCATACCAAGGTTAGAGAATGATTTGGTGCAATGTCTTGTTAGTTTCGAGTTGGTGTTTCCACCATCCTTCTTCAACATCATGACGCACGTCCTGGTTCACCTATGCAAAGAGATTAGCGTTTTGGGTCATGTATTTCTACACAATATGTTCCCCTTTGAGAGGTTTATGGGAGTATTAAAGAAATATGTTCATAACCGTGCTAGGCTAGAAGAAAGCATCTCCAAGGGCCATGAAAATGAGGAGGTCATTGAGTTTTGTATTGACTTTATTCCTGACCTTAAGCCGATTGGTGTTCCTGAATCGCGGCATAAGGGCAGACTGGATGGAAAAGGCACGCTAGAAGAGAAACAAATAATATGTATGAACGGACATTCTCTCACTAAAGCACACTACACAGTTCTACAGAATTCCGCCTTGGTGGCTCCGTATATGGATGAACACAAGAATTTGCTACGTATATGACGGACATTCTCTCACTGAAGCACACTACAGGGTTTCAGACGAAAACTCATCCATTACAAAAGGCATTTCATTTTTTTAAATAACCTAAGCATTATGAAATTGAATATAATGATAAAACACACTAATATTAAACATAAAAAAAGAATCACTGAAAAATCTATTCTCAAAGTTAAGTTATTCACAAACTAGTGATTCACACAAATTTTAAATAAATCAAAATTTAAACTATTCAAATTTGTAAACTACCGGTACTAACAGAAAGTTTGTAATTTTTTGTACCTAAAGCAAAAATATTCACAAAGAAACTCTAAATACAGCAAAAAAACAACTCAAACAAAAATAAATAAAGCAAAAAAAATAAGAAAAAAAAGCCCACCTACTGTGCTACAGCAGCCTGCATACGATTAGAAACCCAACCTGTTGTTGGGCCAGGATGCAGGCCCGCAAAGGCCCAGTAGACCCACATGGCAGCACAGAACATTTAGGCCCAGTAGGCCTGCTTTGGAGAGGAGCTCGAGGGAGCTACCGCATTGGGGATTATAAACCAGTGCGGACGCCCCTCGGCTAGCGAGGTGGGACTAAACATTTCGCACCGCACCTGCGCCAGCGCACCCCCTTTAGTGCCGGGTGGTAGAACCAACCAGTACTAAAGGGGGGGGGCCTTTAGTACCGGTTGGAGCCACCACCCGGCTAAAGGGGGTGCGGTTCCCGCCGCTTGGCCTGGCCAAAACAGGCCTTTAGTACCGGTTGGTGGCTCCAACCGGTACTAAAGGTCCATCCTATATAACTAAACACTTCAAAAATTTCAGTTTCTCCTCTGCTTCTTCTCCTCTGCCCCGTCACCCGCCGCCTCCGTCTCCATAACCCTCGTCGCCGCCCCCGTCCTCGTCGTCACCGCCGCGCCGTCCCGGCCCGTCCCGCGTCGTCCCGGCCCGTCCCGCGTCGTCCCCGTCCCCGTCATCACCGCCCCGTCCTCGTCGTCGCCGCCCTGGCCCGTCCCCGTCGTCGCTGCCCCGTCCCTGTCCCCGTCGTCGCCATCCCCGTCGTCGTCGCGCCCGTTGCCGTCCCCGTCGCCGCCCCCCGTCGCCTCTCGCCTCGCTGGTGAGCACACACACACACACATAGTTAGTTATAGAAATGTTAGAATTGTTAGAAATTTTTCTGTTTTTTAGTTATAGAAATTGTTAGAATTGTTAGAAATTTTTCTGTTTTTTAGTTATAGAAATAGTTATAGAATAGTTAGAATAGTTAGAAATTTTTCTGTTTTTTAGTTACAGAAATAGTTATAAAAAAGTTAGAAATTTTTCTGTTTTTTAGTTATAGAAATATTAGAAATGTTATACAAATGTTAGTTATATATATAGAAATGTTATAATTTTTTTTTCTGTTTTTTAGTTATAGAAATATTAGAAATGTTATAGAAATGTTAGTTATATAGCATTATTAGAAATATTATAGGAATGTTAGTTATATAGAAATGTTAGAAATTTTAGTTATCAAACTCCAATCATTAAAAAAATGTTACTTTTTGCGGGCATATAACTAGTATTTGTTCCAGACGATGCCCGGCCCGCATCCTTGCCGTCGACCCGTCCGCGACGACGTCCGGCTGACCCATGTCCGGGACTGGGCTCCGTCGGGCTAGCACTGGGAGGTGCTGCCTGGAGGGGCGCGCCGCTTGATGAGGAACCCGACCCCGGGTCCCGTCGTCGACCCTGATCTCGTTTGGTGGCGTTCGCGTGGGCCAGTTTCGGTGCGGAGGGAGCCGGCCCCGCCGGAGGAGGTACGTCGCCGTGTCAGGGAGGAGGACGAGCACGTCCATCGCTACATGGTTGCGTTAGAGGGCGGCAGGTTCTCCAATACCTGGCAGTTTCTTCAGGGATCTCACTTCAGCTATGATCCTGTGAGGGTTCCTTCTCTTTGGGTGTCCACCGCCCGCGCCGAAGGAACCGCGAGTGTCCTAGATTCTTCTGTAGTATTCGATCTTTATTAGCTACCTAGCCAGTGATGTACTCGATATATAATATTCGAGACGATGTATTCGAGATTATATATTATTCGAGACGATGTATTCGAGATTATATCTATTATTCGAGACGATGTATTCGAGATTATATCTATTATTCGAGACGATGTATTCGAGATTATATCTATTATTCGAGACGACGTATTCGAGATTATATTCGATGATGCTTATTATGTATTATGATTGATTCAGTTTTTCCTTATTAATTGATTGCATCCATGCATTGTAATTTGAATATATTTCTTTTGGAATAGTTAAACAAAACCTATGGCGGACAATACCGGCAGAGAGGGAGAAGAGGCCCTGTTCAATATCATACGCAATCCTCGCGGAGTGGCTGGCAGATGAGCAACCCGGCACCGCTGCCAAAGCCCGTTGCCTCACCGTGTAGTAGGCCCACACTGCCCGGCGTCTCTTCGGGCTCCCCTCCTCCGCTAGCTCCTCCGCCGACTCCAACGCCCCCGGATAATGATCCCCTACGTCGTCTTTGAGATGTACTGTCGCCACCTCAGAAATGACATGGGCAAGGTCAAGGTGTCCACGATCCTATCCTATGAACTACTAGAATTGATGTGTCCTTTTGTGCTTGTATGGAACGTTGTTTGTGGTATGTGCTCTTATGTGATGATTCGATGTATGTGTGCTATGTGTTAATCAACATTGCGTATGGTTTTTATGGATTTGGGATAGCGCGCTAAGCGTGTTCGACATATGGGTGGCCAAAATCCCTATCCGAATAATCCAAAACCCCTATGAATTTATTTATTTTGAATTGAATACCCCTATGAAATGAGTGATTTCGCTATGGAATTCGTTTGAAAGGTACCACTACTATTTATTTTTTTGAGGGAAAGGTACCACGACTAAAATCCTCGTGCTATCTCCTATGGGCCTGAAGTTTTTTTTCCCCTATGTATATGTGCACCGAGCTGCTACGCTCACACAGGCTTCTTTCTTCCTCAACCTCCTCTGCTCCCTCCTGCTCCTTTGCCCAGGCCCCTCTCGGCCTCTGCTCAATGGAGTGGCCGACGAGCGAGGATTGACGCCCGCTACTGAATTCCCTGAATTCCTTCTCGTTCCTCTATTTTCCCCCCGATCAATTGACGCCCTAATCTCCCTGATTTTGAGCCTGTGTTGTTGGATCGCAGGTCCTGGTCGCAGCCGTGCAGCTAGACGGCGCACACCGGAGCTCGGGGTACGCAGCCGCGGCGGAGCTGCTCCGGCGTAGACCCGCGGCCTGGTGCTCTACTGCCACTCCTGCGCTTTCCCCATTACTCCCGTTCCCCAAGTCGAACTGGTACTACTGAACTGCACCCATCTGGCCGATCTAGTTCAGACATCAGAGTTAGACATTTTCCACTGTGGTGCGGTTTTCTACAGTGCTGGATTTGCTTGTGCACCTTGGGCCCTTGTGGTTAATTTTTTTCCCAGAACACATGCTGTCAAGATTAATAGTCAGTGCACCCTAAACCATCATCTCTAAAAAAAATCTTTTAGACCTATGTAGTTACTTCTCCCTGTCTCCAGAATGACCGCAGGATCAAATGATTCACATGGTGACTGCTACAACTTGACGAGAAGTTAAGGCCTGCCGTGAGGGCGTGTAACTGCTAGTAGTGTTCAGATTTGCTTCACATCAGACCTTCAGCAAACTCCAAACATAATGCAGAAGTTCAGCTACAATATTGTACAGAGTTGTGGAGCTTAGCCCTTCAGAGGTCGTGAGATCGAAGTACATCTCAGCACATAAGAAATAGGAGTAATATTTATGACCAGCAGTCCAGCATCAAGCAAACTCAAAAGTACCACACTCCAAGACAGGATAACAAAACATAACCACATAGAACAAGATTCAAACTTAGACACACGTGTCTCAGCACAGCAGTGGGGCCGTCAAGAGTGGAAGAGCGATGCATGCTACAGTCGAGGTAGAAAGGAGCCAAGGGGTCCGCACCAGCCACAGCGCGGAGAGAGTTCAAGTGTAAGTGAACTTGAGGCAGTCCAACACTCGACTCCTGAAGGCAGTGGAGACGAGGTCACTGGATCTTGAGACTGTTGGAAAACGAAGCTTCATTCTCCCAGCCTGCATCCGAATTAAATTACTCAAGGATACAATGAAATGAATGACCAAAATATCATAAATTAATGTTTACAAAAGGTTTTCTGTGAGAGTGATGTATGCCATTTACCTTTGCATTTATTTATAGCTGTGAATCTGAAATCACAGTTCATTCGATTTCCTTGCAGCGGATACTCGCAATCTTTGGCCAGCTTTCTCCATCGGGTGTTTGGCAGCTCTCCTTCAAGCGCTCACAACGCCGAACACATATATGTTGAAGGGAGGATGGTAGATCAGGTAAAGATGATATGTTGGGGCACCCGTAGATACCAAGCTTTGTCAGACTGGACAGACACTTCAGATTTATTGGCAGGGACCTCATTTCACTATTATATAATGACAGGTACCGCAGGGATGAGAAATTTGCAGATTCTTCGAATGAAACAGATGGCTCCTTGCAATTAATAAGATTGAGGAATTCTGGAACTGTAAAACCTTTAGCCGAGAGCATGTGGTTGAGTATCACAGGACTGTTAACACTGAGTGATTTCTGCACCCGAAACTGTGAGATGCACTTCGCTTTGAGCTTCGGGACATCTTTTAAATATACGCTGTGAAGTTGCAGGAAAGACAGTCCTTCAATAAAGCACAGATCAGGGAGATCCACTAGTCTTAATGATGCAAGGGAGGTCAGATGACCAATTGACAAGGATGCAAGGCCTCCACAGCCACCCATGTCAAGATCTCAGGTGCGGTAGACCACTACTGAAGAAATTAGCTCCAACCACGCACCGGGATGTAATGAGCATCGTAAGTGATAATGGCATTTCATCTGCTCCACGTGCCAAGTCTAGAGAAGGGCAGGAGTAAAATCTGACATCCAAAAGAGAGGTAGCAGCTCGTAAACCCCCTAATGACCTGAGACACCAGCAAGACTCGATGCACAGGTAGCGAAGCTCTGTCAAATGTTGGAGGACCTCTTGAGATGGAAGTGTAGTCAAAGTCATGATCTTATCTAAGGTCAGCATTCTCAGAGAAGTGAGAGTATTAAGGCAAACAACTAATGCCCCATCTGTAATACTGCATGAATAAAGATGAAGTTGGGTAAGTTGTGATGGTGGAACCAGAGGCAGCCCGATGCTTCTTCCATAAATGAGTCTCATCCTCTCCTTGTGGCAACATATCCATGCATTGATGCTATCCTCTATCACAAATTCCTCTCTTTCTATAACACTTCTAATGTTTTCAATACCTGACATATCTACATCCATCAATACCATCAACTGCTCCAGAGATGAAAATTCCGATGCTATTATGTCACTTGTTTTTGATACTGAACCCTCACTTGATATCAAAGGAAGATTTGATAACAATTGTGTAAACGAGGCTTCTGTATTCCCAGCCTGCAACCAAATTAAACAAATGAAAGATACAATGAAATGAATGAACATAGTATTTCAATGATCAAAATATCATAAGATAATGTCCACAAAAGGTTTTCTGAGAGAGTACCAACATACTACCTTTCCATTTATTTGTAGTTGTGGATCTGTGTAAGTGCATCTAGTGCCACCCCTAGTTGGTTTTGGAGTATTGACGACAAACCTAGTTGAGGGACTAATGTGTTTGTGAGAATTGCAGGATAACACAGGTAGAAGTCCCTCATTGATTCGGTTTACTACCAGAGATGACCCCCAAAAATGTACGAAGACATTGAAGACAATGGTGGTATATGAAGATATTCACATTGAATACTATGACAAGAGAAGACACTACGTGAAGCCAATGGAACTCGAAGACTTAGATCTTTCGTAGTTCTTTTTCATTTGTGTTGAGTCATAGGAACCACCGTACTGTTAAGTGGGGTCCAAGAGAACCAGTCAGAATGACTGAAGTGATGCCTAATTCAAAATCCTATGTCTTCGAGCAAAGACTATGAGAGCAAATCTTGTCCAGAGTCGGACAAGTCAGCTTTACTTGTAGCCCAAGTAAAGTTGCCGTGTGAGTTCAAAATCTGACCGTTGGAACACGTGTCAGTTCCTTAGTGACCCAGGGTCATTTCGGACAAATCAGGTTGGGTTGCCCAGTGGCTATAAATAGTCCATCCCCTACAACCATAAACGGTTGGCTGCTCAGATTTCAGTGCACGGCTTTTGTCGTTTGAGAGCAACCCACCTCGAAGCCTTTGAGAGAAAATTCCTAGCGAGGAGAAAAGCCCTAACCACCCAGAGCCAGAGTAAATTGGGCATCACTTAAGTCTTCTTGTCTGAGTGATCTGAAGACTTATTACACTTGAGGACTGTGCATCCTCTAGACGGTTAGGCGTTGTGTTTTGAGCATCCAAGAGAAATTGTGGATTGCCGGTGAACGAAGTCTGTGAAGGTTTGGGAGTCTACCTTGAAGACTTACCAGAGTGATTGGGCGAGGTCTGTGTGACCTTAGCTCAAGGAGATTACGGTGAGGACTGGGTGTCCTGAGCTGCTTGTTCAGGACTGGGTGTCCGAGACTGTGTGTCCTTTGGTTTAAATATCTAGCCGCTCCAACCAGACGTACAGTTGTCACAGCAACTGGAACTGGTCCAACAAATCATTGTCTTCAACGAGTCACTGGTTTCATCTTCACTTCCTTTTACTTACTGATACTCATTTTGAAGCCATTGCATGCTTGCTCTATCTCTTGTCTTCACAACGTAACTGTATGATTTGATTGGCTTCATAACTTCTTCCTACCTGATCCTTATTACACCGCAGCTACTTGTCATTGTGCTTTCACTCTATTGAACACTTGACCATGGCTTGCCTAGTGTAATCTAACTTCCGCTGCATAGTGATAGGCATATCTCTACTGTTTGTCTTCATAACCTTCACGTTTTGAAGACTTTCATAAAAATCGCCTATTCACCCCCCCTCTAGTCGATATAACGCACTTTCAATTGGTATCAGAGCAAGGTGCTCCCTTGTTCTGTGTGATTCGGTTTAACCACCTGGAGTTTTAGCTATGTCAACTGCAGGGATAATCAAAGTCTCCGCTGCGTGCCCCGTCTTCGATGGAACTGAATATCCCTACTAGAAGAATAAGATGCGCATGCATCTTGAAGCCATTGACGTCGACCTATGGTATGTCGTCGAGAACGGCGTTCCCAAGGCTGGAGAAGGTGTCACTGCTGCTGATGTCAAGAAGTTCACTCAACTGGACTCTACTGCCAAGAATATCATCTGTGGTCATCTGACCAAAGGACAGTATGGCCGTGTGAGTGCTTTGAAGACATTCAAGCTGGTCTGGGACTGGCTCTCCAAGGTCAATGAAGGCATCTCAACCCAGAGAGATCAGAGAATCAGCGTTCTTCGCAACCTCTTCAACCGCTTCAAGCGAAATGACAATGAGAATGTCCAGCACACATTTGATCGGCTCACTGACATCACAAATGAGCTTCAAGCCCTCGGCGCTACTGAGATCACCAAACATGAAATCGTCAAGACGCTGCTGAGATCACTTGATAGTTCGTTTGACATCCTAGCCCTGATGATTCAAGAACGTCCTGATTTCAAGACACTCGATCCGTCTGACATACTTGAGAGGCTCAACACACATGAGTTTCAGCTTTCTGAGAAAAGAGATATCTACGGTCCAAACTATGGGCGAACTCGTGCCTTGAAGGCAAAAGCTGTTTCCTCATCTGAAGAAGAATCTGACAGCAGTTCTGATGATCCTGAAGACATTGGAAGGGAACTTGCAATGCTAGTGAAGAAGTTCCAAAAATTCACCAAGAAGAAAGGCTTCAGAAAGTCTTCACGATCAAGCTCAAGGAATGATGAAGCTTCTGCTCATGACTACAAGAAGAAAACATGCCACAAGTGCAAGAAAACTGGACACTTCATCTCTGAGTGTCCACAGTGGGACAATGAGAACAAAAGGAAGAAGAAGAGCAAGGAATATGATTCTGACGACAAGAAGAAGAAGAAGAAATACTCAAAGTCTTCTTCCAAGTCTTCCTCAAAGTCTTCATCACACAAGAAGAGCTCATCTGTCAAGGCACGTGCGTTTGTTGGCAAGGAAATGGATTCAGAGAAAGAGTCCGCTTCTGAGGAGGCAGAGGTAGAGTCTGAGGAGGAGTCTGATTCTGGCATTGCAAGTCTGGCTACAGCATACGTCGCCAAGTCCATCTTCAACACTGAAGACAATGACTTCATCACCGACACCTATGCAAATGACAAGGACGACTCCGCTCCTACCTACTGCTTCATGGCACGCGGTGCCAAGGTAAACAAACGCACTACTCACTATCAAACATCCAGTGACGATGACTCTGATTGTGATTCAAAACCCAGCTACAAAACACTTGCTAAAATTGCAACTGAACAACAAAAGGCCATGGAACATATTCAAAAATTGTTAGACAGAAGCGATGATCTGTTGGGTGCTGAAATGACTCGATCTGAATCCTTAATTGAAGACATAAAAAATCTTCACGTTAAGTATCAGGAACTTGAAGATCGTCTTGAGACTCTCTCAACTACTCATGAAAAGCTTTCTTATGATTATCTTCAAAGGAAGCAAGAACTTGAGAAGTTGAGAGCGGATCATGAAGATCTTCAAAAGGAAAACAAGTCACTTCGCGCCGAACAGATCAGTTCCGCTCAGGAAGAATTTGAACCACCATGCCTTAAATGCATTGAGCGTGATAATGCTACTTCTGTTGCTGAATGTTCCACTGCTACCGCTGTTGCAATATCTTCAACTGTTGAAATGGTAACTAACCCCTCTGCTAAGGATACCACTGCTATTGCTGATGAGAATGCTAGGTTGAAGACATTGCTTGAAACAGGGATGTACAAAAGTCTTAAAGGGCATCAGACATTATGTGATGTCCTTAAGAAGCAGATTCTGAACCAGAACCCTAGGAAAGAGGGTGTTGGGTTCATAAGGAAAATAAATGCAGATGGCTCTTACTGGAAACCTGAGCAGTACCCCAAAACCACATGGGTTGCTGCAAAGGAATCCTCAGCAGATCCATCCAATCTATCTGGCTTCACTTGTGCTAACCCCATTATCATTGATGAATCCTTTGATGCAAACTATAAAGTGTTTAAGAATCAGAATGGTGAAGTGTTTGCCAGGTACATTGGTACTAACTGCAGGAATGGATCGCCTATGAAGAAGATCTGGGTTCCGAAAACGTGTCTGGAAAATCTTCCTGTGAATGTCTTCATGACACCTCACATGAAGAAGACAAACCTCAGCCCAAAGGCTTCATACAGACAGAGGACTCACCTGAGTCGCACTAATGCAAATGTTTTGCAGGGAAACCATACTCAGGCATATGAATATGAGAGCGGTTCATCAAACCGTCATGTTCATATGACCAAGAACTATTCTGCCTATTCTTATGAGTACTATTGTCCTCCTGCTAGACTATTTGCTAGGGCTCCAAAGCCAAAATTCTCAGATGCTGCACTTAGACTTATTGCTTCTAAGCCACCCTTGAAGATGTGGGTGGTTAAGAAAGCTTAACTCTCTTTTGCAGGGAAAGGTCTCCAGCAGAAAACCAAAATCTTCTGACGCTATTGCTGGGGACCTTAAAAATCTTGCAGGGCGCAAGATAAAATGCCCTAATGGCATCACTATGTATTTCGTTCATGAATCGCATGCTACTCTCCCTATTAGTCCTAATCTGGATCTAAGTTTTCATAACCCACTGGTTCGTCAAATGTTTTTGCTTCACAATTCTCTTCGTGAAGCCTATCCCCCTAACTGCACTGTAGGGTACAACACCAGCGTCTTCAGAGTCTTCAGAATGGATTATTGACAGTGGATGTACAAATCACATGACCGGCAAAAGAAGCCTTCTTATGGACTCAACCTTACGTCCATCCGACAAGAGCCACATCACATTTGCTGACACTGGTAAAAGTAAGGTATTGGGTCTAGGTAGAGTTGCAATCTCAAAGGATCAACACATGGATAAAGTCATGCTTGTTGAATCTCTTGGCTTCAACTTAATGTCTGTCTCAATGCTTTGCGATTTGAACATGGTCGTAATATTTGGAAAATATCGTTGCCTGGTACTAATGGAATCTGACAAGTCTCTAGTGTTTGAAGGGTATCGAAAAGATGATTTGTATGTGGTAGATTTCTCAGCAGGGCCACAGCTTGCAGTATGTCTTCTTGCAAAAGCTTCAGAATGCTGGCTTTGGCATCGGAGGCTTGGGCATGCTGGGATGAGGAACCTCCACACCCTTGCGAAGAAGAAGCATGTCATAGGCATCGAGGGCGTCAAGTTCAAGAAAGACCACTTATGCGGTGCCTGTGAAGCAGGGAAGATGACGAGGGCAAAACATCCCTCGAAGACAATCATGACCACTACTCGACCCTTCGAACTGCTTCACATGGATCTTTTTGGTCCCACTCACTACTCAACTTTTTCCACTACTGCTTGCCTCTATGGCTTTGTCATTGTTGGTGATTACTCTAGATATACTTGGGTGCACATAATCCTTTACAAGACTGAAGTGCAGGATGTCTTCAGACGCTTCGCCAATCGAGTTATGAACAATTATGGCGCCAAGATAAAGCACATCAGAAGTGACAATGGCACTGAATTCAAGAACACTGGCCTTGATACGTATCTTGATACCTTGGGCATCACACATGAATTCTCAGCTCCGTACACGCCACAGCAGAATGGCGTCGTCGAACGCAAGAATAGAACACTCATTGAGATGACCAAAACGATGCTAGATGAATACAAGACTCCAAGAAAATTCTGGACTGAAGCTATTGACACTGCATGCCATACAATCAACCGCGTTTATCTTCACAAGCTTCTGAACAAGACACCTTATGAGCTACTAACTGGCAAGAAGCCAAATGTCAGTTACTTCAGAGTATTTGGCGCAAGATGCTGGATTAAGGACCCACACCATACCTCAAAGTTTGCACCAAAAGCACATGAGGGTTTTATGCTCGGATATGGAAAGGATTCACACTCCTACAGAGTCTTCAATCTCTTTCACTACAAAGTGGTTGAAACAGTGGATGTGCGGTTCGATGAAACCAATGGTTCACAAAGAGAGCAACTGCCAAATGTGCTAGATGAAGTTTCAGCCAGTGAATCAATCAAGCTTATGGGAACTGGAAAGATTATACCTTCTGAAGCTCATCCTGAAGAAGAACTTATCATCTCAGCACCTGATCCACATGAAGACAATGCTCAGCCTGAAGACATTCCTCCCAATGACAACACAGATCAGCAAGAGCAAAGTCTTCGCCCTGTACATCCTTGTGTTGCCAATGAAGTGCGGATTGACAGAATAGTTGACAGCATCAATGCACCTGGTCCACTCACTCGTTCAAGGGTAACTCAACTGGCAAATTTCTGTGGGCACTTCGCATTCGTCTCAATTTCAGAACCCAAGAAAGTTGAAGAAGCCTTTATGGAACCTGAATGGATTCAAGCAATGCAAGAAGAGCTTCAACAATTTGAGTTGAACAATGTTTGGGAACTGGTTAAGCGTCCTGATCCACGGAAGCACAATATAATAGGCACCAAATGGATATACCACAACAAGCAAGATGAGCATGGTCAAGTCGTCAGAAACAAAGCTCGCCTCGTTGCTCAAGGATATACTCAAGTGAAAGGCATTGACTTCGATGAAACATTTGCTCCTGTGGCTAGACTTGAAGCCATACGTATACTGCTGGCCTATGCAAATCATCACAACATACTTCTGTATCAAATGGATGTGAAGAGTGCCTTTCTCAATGGAAAGATTGAAGAAGAAGTGTATGTTGCACAACCACCTGGGTTTAAAGATCCAAAACATCCTGACATGGTATACAAGCTCAACAAGGCACTGTATGGCCTCAAACAAGCCCCTCGGGCCTGGTATGACACACTCAAATACTTCCTGAAGAGCAAAGGCTTCATACCTGGTTCCCTAGATCCCACTCTCTTCACGAAGACATATGATGGTGAACTGTTTGTGTGCCAAATATATGTGGATGACATTATCTTCGGCTGCACCAATTAGAAGTACAGTGAAGAGTTTGGCTATATGATGCAAGAGCAATATCAGATGTCTATGATGGGGGAGCTGAAGTTTTTCCTCGGTCTTCAAATACGGCAACAACGCAACGGCATCTTCATATCTCAAGAGAAGTATCTTAAAGAGTGCATGTAGAAGTTTGGTATGCAAGACTGCAAAGGCTTCACAACACCAATGCCAGCCAAACATCATCTGGGTCCCGACGATAATGGTAAAGAATTCGATCAAAAGGTATACCGCTCCATGATTGGTTCTTTGCTTTATTTATGTGCATCTAGGCCAGATATTATGCTTAGTGTTTGCATGTGTGCTCGATTTCAAGCGGCACCAAAGGAGTCGCATCACTTAGCAGTGAAGCGAATTCTTTGATATTTGGCTCACACCCCAACTCTAGGATTATGGTATCCAAAGGGCTCAGAATTTGATCTGGTTGGATTCTCGGATGCTGATTATGCTGGTGACAAGGTTGATCGGAAGTCTACATCAGGCACATGTCATTTTCTGGGACGATCACTTGTATGTTGGTCTTCAAAGAAGCAGAACTGTGTATCCCTCTCCACTGCTGAATCTGAATAAATTGCTGCTGGATCTTGCTGCGCTCAGCTTTTATGGATGAAGCAAACACTCAAGGACTATGGCATTCATCTGAAGCAAGTGCCACTCTACTGCGACAACGAAAGCGCCATCAAGATCGCCAACAACCCAGTTCAGCACTCGAATACAAAGCACATTGAAATTCGTCATCACTTTCTTAGAGATCATGTTGTGAAGGAAGATATTGATATCATACACGTCAACACTGAAGAGCAACTGGCAGATATCTTCACCAAGCCCTTGGATAAGAAGAGATTTTGCAAGTTATGGTGTGAGCTAAATATCTTGGAATCCTCAAATGTCCTGTGATCAGGCACACATCCTAACACTTATGCATATTGATGACTTAGATGTGCAACACACGAAGTAACGTATATCTTCAATCAATGAAGACATACATTCTAAGAGTGAATACATTAATGTGGAATTTGACTTCGGAGCGCCACGATAATTGTGCGTCGTGTCTGGGTCTAATACTTCCTATACGGTGGGTAACGCCACCACCAAACGTTCTATTTTGAAGTGTTTCACTCATGGCGTTACCTTGCAATGTCTTCACATTTGGTTTGACTTCAATCTCAACATGTCTTCATGATTATCTTCACTACGCTGATTATATAGATACTAGTGTTCTGTCCTCTACATCATTCACTTATAGCTATGTCTTCTTGTTTGAATCTTTTGAACTAAGTGAATGTGATCGGACCCTTATCTCTCTATGCTTTCTATCTCAAATTCTATCTCTCCAAGTCATATGCATTCTATTGAAACTGTCGAATGTCTTCTCTGCGTCCTTGTCAGCAGAAGACACAGAGACAACCTTTAAAACCGTTTTCAATGCTCATTCATCCACAAGAAATCCAGAGAAGTAGGAACGACCACCCGACAATCCAGGCGTGCGTGGGATGTGGAACTGCCCCCGAGATTCCGCATGATGACCACGTGCTGTTCAGATGCGAATCGCCAGGGGCACCTGTGTAATAGCGCAGTGCCGCCCCTGTAACTATAAATACACACTCACCGCGGTCATTATCTCCTTCTTCCCCCCTCGCACGAACCCTAGCACCACCGCTAGCTCTAGACGACGCCGGCGACGAAGCGCTTCACTGCCGCAACCTCTCCGACGCCGTTTTCACGCCGACTGCGGACATCGTCCTCTCCGCCGTCGCCGTAGGTGTCTTCCGTCACCAAGTTAGGGCACGGAGGATTGAACTGCTCGGCCTCATCTCCCACTTCGTCTAACAGTTCCAAGTGTGGTAAATAAATCTTCTTTTTACAGCCCCTTTTGATCCTATGGTTCTGTCACTTTCTGCCATAAGAAGTTTCTATTCACACAAGTTAGATCTCTCTCAATCTGCATCTCATAACATGCCTAGTATATTCACTTGTGCTTCATGAAGTAGTTAGATTCCTCACTTGTACTGATCTGTGGGTTCGTACAAATCTGGAACCAACTTCTTTTCTATGAGTGAATGTCTTCGTACGATGAGGTCAATGTCTTCTAAAACCGATTTATCTTCAAAATCTTCTGAGAATGCATATGACCTCTTCCCCTTCCCTCGCGCCTTAATGCTGTCACAGGTACATGTCCGTGGGAGAATCTTTTGGTTCTCATAGTCTGCATTCATTTGCAGAGTTGTTACAGCATCACATAAATTCTCCTGAAGCCAGTTCCTGTTGGTCCAGCAAAAGGAAGCCTTTGAAGCCTTTGAACATTCTGAAGCCTTCCAAGTTAAGGTTTATGGCTTCAGAAACAGCAGCAAGGAAGGGAGGCAGACAGCGTCGTGGTGGAACGTCCAAAGATCTGCCTGATGAACTGGTAGAGATGTACAAAACAGATCCTGAAGAGAATTATGGTCAGCGCAAGACCCAAATCCAATGGATTCGACGCTACTGGGCAGAGCAATGGTTTCAATACCGCTTCGTCACCCAGGAGTATGCTGAGAAAAACGCCATCAAGAGACCTTGGGGAGACGTCCTATACAAAAATCTCGTACCCAGGTCCAGAGATGAAGCCATTGCTCAAGGCTTCTACCCATGCATGGTCCGTGGACCACAGCCAGCTGAAGCACATCCGTCGTCACTACTCTGGTGTCGTGACGACAATCTGTTCAAGCGCAACTTCCAGTTTGCCCAGAACTCAGCGAAGCAAAACAAGAAGAAGTTGGAGTTAGACTTCAACCCTGGTCCCTCCGCACCAAGGGCAGATGGCACACGCGACGCAGAACCCAATATCATCGGTCCATATGCAAATCTTGAGGGCCTCATCACCCGCATCTTAGTCCAAGGGACTGCCGTGAATGACCCTCCTGCTGACTCTGAGTCTGATGAAGCGCCTGCTGTACCGAAGCTAAAGCAGTCCAAGAAGCCAAAAGCTTCAAAGCCGGCCCATTCACCAAAAACATCAAGGGTGAAGCCATTGGCAACTGCACCTCCTGAAGACAGTGTGCAGTCTGAAGACGTATCTCGCGTCTCCAAGCCCCAGAAGGCCAAGGTGCCTCAGCCACACACCGGCAAAGAGCTCACAGCTGCTGCCATTCTGCGCAGTGAAACCATTGATCTGTCAAGCGATGAAGATCTTGGAGATGACGCTCTTGAGCAGCTCATCAAGAGCAAGGAAGCTGAAATCTTCAACAATCTGCCTCTCTTTGATGTCGCCATCATCCACAACTTCATCGATGAATGGTTTGCCTCACCAAACATAAGCTTCGAAGATCTGCAGCTGCCCATAGGCCTCAGCGTCACCTTCCAAGGCGCTATTGCTTCAGAACTTGCAATTGCTCAACGCATTGTTGAATTGAAGCAGAAAATTGATTTTGAAAAGGCTCAGTTCAAGAAGCACATGGCCACCCTCAGCGTGCAAGAAGTCAAGAACTTCAAGATCATGTTGCACGAGCTAAAGGAAAACTTTCTGAAGAAGCATGCAGAAGCTCAGGGTTCGCGGGAGCGAATGAAGACTCTGGCTGATCGCTGTGTGCAAGCCTATAACGAGGCTGAGAAGCGCAAGGCACTTGGGCGTCCCGGCATCGACCCCAGGATGGCCGCGAAGAAGAAGAAGAAGCCTGCTATGGCTGAACAAGAAACACCAAGGCAAGAAGCTGTTCCGATTGTCTTCCCAACCGCAACGACTGGCTCGAAGCCAAAGAGCCGGTCAACCGCTTCAGAGGTCAAGAAGACACGGACTGCTGAGGCTGAAGCAAGGAAGAGAAAACACGCTGAAGCCTCTCCTTCTGACCCCACCAAGAAGAAGCGCAAGATCAAGAAAGCTCGGGCTGCTCCCACAGAGCCCTTGATGGTTGAACCCCTCTCTGTCATCTATCCTGACGCATATCGTCAGCTGACAGTTCATGAGCCTGCTCCCACCGAGGCTTCTGAAGCTGAAGATATTCCAGCAGCCGACCCCATCGCTACTGAAGACATTGGTCACCAGGACAATGTACAAGATGATGCAGCCCTTCCTCAGCTTGAAACAAGCGAACTCATCAGCATTGGTCGTCCTCTGACGCCAATTGCACAAGATGTGTCATGAGAGGATCGCCCACAAGTGGAAGAAGAATCTGAGGTCCAGCCCACTCCAACTCCACAAGCGTCGTCTGCATTTCGCAGGCTTCACAAAGGTCCAAGGCCTCAAGAATCCGCTGACGATATTCCGGCTGCATCAGCCGAAGACAATGAAGAAGTACCACAAGATCCAACTCCCCCGCTCCAACAAGAAGCAGTTCTCCAGGAGTACGTGCCTGAGTCTATCCCTCCAACTACACAAGTGGAGGCTGAAAATGTTGCAGCTGCCACAACCAACACTGAAGCCAATGTGGAGCCCTCCCCACCAAAAGCTTCAGAAGATAGTGAAGCTACTGATCCAGACACGTCTGTTCCTGAGTCTGCTGCAGGTCCTCAATTTGATTACCATGTTGAGCACAGGCCTCAAGTCCAGACGCCAATCCCAAGACTGCCAAGGTTCCTAGGTCCTGCATCAACACCTGGTTCCTTTAACATCAATAGCTTCAAGGCAGATAATACGTTCTTCAACAGCTCCAAGAACCCCTATTCAAGGGAAATGATTGTATCAGATAGGTTCTGGAGCTATCCTGCATCAACACCTGGTTCCTTTAACATCAATAGCTTCAAGGCAGATAATACGTTCTTCAACAGCTCCAAGAACCCCTATTCAAGGGAAAGGATTGTATCAAATAGGTTCTGGAGCTATCCTCAGCGCAGCTACTATTCATGCATCCTATACAACAAAGGTCGCATCTTCCCGCACAAGCGCCTTGATGTTGAAGCCATTGCTGGTCTGCCCTGTTTAGAGGAAGCTTTGGATTGCTTTAAGCAAGTGGGTCTGCTGCAGTTTGTGACTGATGAGGAGCACTGGAATGAAGAGCTTCTACTACAATTCTATGCCACCCTCCACATCAAAGGATACAACAGAGATCCGAAGACTTGGGTCCTGGAGTGGATGACTGGCAATGTCCATCACGAAGCCAATGCATTTGATATCATTGAGCTCACCGGCCTGCCCACTCCTGGCGAATTCTACGAGGAAGGCTGTCAACTACATGCTGAAGCTATTGAGAGCATATTCCAGAGGCCTGAACCAAATATGAGTCAGATGCTCTCAATGATGAAGCCATTGCCCCACGATGCACCTTATCCAACAGAGTTCTTCGTTGAAGACCTTGAGTACCTGCCCAGAACCATATATCACATCATCCGGCGGACTCTCTGGCCCATTAAGGGACACTCTCCACATGCCAAGATTGAGGGTGCAATGAAGACTCTGATATTCTATATCCTTCATGGCAAATGGTTCAATGCGCAGGATTTCTTCATACGCCAATTTGCAGCATCAGGCTCAGATTTATTTGGTTTGAAGTTCTATGCTCCTTGGGTAATGAGGCTGATCAAGCTTCACTCTGCGATTTCATATCAGCCCTCAGCCCGCAACCATCAAATTTTCTTGCCAGATGTGGATACCTCTGCTGAAGACATATATCCTGAGCCTGCCAAGCAACCTCTGTGTCTTCAGAATGCAGAACACCAGAGCTTCACTCAGAATGTTGAAGGTGTTGAAGCCATCTCAAGGGTGTATCCGTTGGCTGGCACTACACGTGCACCACACCCTGCATCAACTGAAGCCACTGACAGCACACCTGCTCAAAGACCCAAGAAGCATGCTCGTACTCTCACTGACCGAGAGCTTCTTGTGGCCCTTCATCAAAAGCAGGATAGGCATCACGACTGGTTGAAGAGACAGATGAAAAGCCTCTTGGTGGATGTCAATCGCATCAGAAATATTGCCACCAAGAATGCATTCGTTGCACATGAAACTTGTCGCCGCACTTGGAAAGGACTCACAATGCTGTGCTCTGAAGCTGATCTTCATGAGGATGGCTTCAGAGAGCGATTCAAGTTTGACTCCACACCTCCCAGAAGGGCTGTGCTACGCGGAACTCCGTCACTTGAAAACTCAGAATTCTCTTCATCTGCTGCCACGGTGACTGCACGGATAATCAAGGAAGAAGACGATGCTACATCACCACCACCTCCTTCAGCGCGCGTCGACTCGGCACCAAGCTCTTCAGCACCGCCAAACAACTCCAACGACCCTGCTGCGCATGGAAACGCGTAGAAAAACTCTATGTCTTCAAACCTTTTTGGTCATCACTGACAAAAGGGGGAGAAGCATATGATGTTTATAGTCTTCAAGCGGGTCAATATGGGCGGGTGCCTTATATTTTGCTACATTTTGCTTCATGCTTACAACTCCCGTTCTGCTACATTTGCTTCTTTGAGTTGTAACACTTAGACTCGATGGTCGTCTGCTACTTGTTTGCCACTTTGTTTTGCGAAGATAAATTCCGCATGTGCGACGATAAATTCCGCACTTAGATCATTCTGCAGACGTCCATTTTTCATTATGCATGTCATTATCTTCATATACTTTTACATGCATAGTGGATTGTCATCATAAGTTGAAGTGGGTCTCCACAAGTACAACCTGCCATGTGCATTTGCATTCAAGAAGCAAATTACTTATATGCACATCTTCAGGGGGAGCCCTTGTAGCTTATGAAGACAATTCCTTTACAATTTCACAAATTATATTCCCCGTTGAAAACTTCAACTAGTTTGTCATCAATCACCAAAAAGGAGGAGATTGTAAGTGCATCTAGTGCCACCCCTAGTTGGTTTTGGAGTATTGACGACAAACCTAGTTGAGGGACTAATGTGTTTGTGAGAATTGCAGGATAACACAGGTAGAAATCCCTCATTGATTCGGTTTACTACCAGAGATGACCCCCAAAAATGTACGAAGACATTGAAGACAATGGTGGTATATGAAGATATTCACATTGAAGACTATGACAAGAGAAGACACCACGTGAAGCCAATGGAACTCGAAGACTTAGATCTTTCGTAGTTCTTTTTCATTTGTGTTGAGTCATAGGAACCACCGTACTGTTAAGTGGGGTCCAAGAGAATCAGTCAGAATGACTGAAGTGATGCCTAATTCAAAATCCTATGTCTTCGAGCGAAGACTATGAGAGCAAATCTTGTCCAGAGTCGGACAAGTCAGCTTTACTTGTAGCCCAAGTAAAGTTGCCGTGTGAGTTCAAAATCTGACCGTTGGAACACGTGTCAGTTCCTTAGTGACCCAGGGTCATTTCGGACAAATCAGGTTGGGTTGCCCAGTGGCTATAAATAGTCCACCCCCTACAACCACAAACGGTCGGCTGCTCAGATTTCAGTGCACGGCTTTTGTCGTTTGAGAGCAACCCATCTCGAAGCCTTTGAGAGAAAATTCCTAGCGAGGAGAAAAGCCCTAACCACCCAGAGCCAGAGTAAATTGGGCATCACGTAAGTCTTCTTGTCTGAGTGGTCTGAAGACTTATTACACTTGAGGACTGTGCATCCTCTAGACGGTTAGGTGTCGCGTTCTGAGCATCCAAGAGAAATTGTGGATTGCCGGTGAACGAAGTCTGTGAAGGTTTTGGAGTCTACCTTGAAGACTTACCAGAGTGATTGGGCGAGGTCTGTGTGACCTTAGCTCAAGGAGATTACGGTGAGGACTGGGTGTCCTGAGCTGCGTGTTCAGGACTGGGTGTCCGGGACTGTGTGTCTTTTGGTTTAAATACCTAGCCGCTCCAACCAGACGTACAGTTGTCACAGCAACTGGAACTGGTCCAACAAATCATTGTCTTCAACGAGTCACTGGTTTCATCTTCACTTCCTTTTACTTACTGATACTCATTGTGAAGCCATTGCATGCTTGCTCTATCTCTTGTCTTCACAACGTAACTGTATGATTTGATTGGCTTCATAACTTCTTCCTACCTGATCCTTATTACACCGCAGCTACTTGTCATTGTGCTTTCACTCTATTGAACACTTGACCATGGCTTGCCTAGTGTAATCTAACTTCCGCTGCATAGTGATAGGCATATCTCTACTGTTTGTCTTCATAACCTTCACGTTTTGAAGACTTTCATAAAAATCGCCTATTCATCCCCCTGTAGTTGATATAATGCACTTTCAATCTGAAATCATAGTTCATATGAATTCCTTGCAACGGATACTCGCAATCTTTGGCCAGCTTTCTCCATCAGGTGCTTGGCAACTCTTCTTCAAGTGCTCACAATACCAAACAGATATACGTTGGAGGGAGGATGGCAGATCAGGTAAAAATGATATGTTGGGACAGTAGCCGATATCAAGTCGTATCAGACTGGTCAGGCACTTGAGATTTCCTGGCAAGGACCTCATTTCACATTCATATAATATCAGGTGCTGCACGGATGAGAAATTTGCAGATTCTTCGAATGAAAGGGATGTCTCCTTGCATCCTTGAAGGGAGAGAAATTCTGGAACTGTAAAACCTGTAGCGCCGAGCATGTGGTTGAGTATCACAGGGCTGCTAACAGTAAGTGCTTTCTGCACCCGAAACTGTGACATGCACTTGGCGTTGAGCTTCGGGACATCTTTCAACTCTAAGTCGTGAAGTTGCAGGGAAGGAAGTCCTTCAAGAGAACACAGATCCTGGAGATCTCGCAGTCTTGATGATACAAGGGAGGTCAGATGACCAATCGACAAGGATGCAGAGCTTCTGCAGCCAACCATGCCAAGGTTTGTCAGGTGCGGCAGGCCACTACTGAAGGAATTAGCTGCAAGCACGCACCAGTATATATATAGATTCTTAAGAGATAACGGCAGTTCATCTGTTCCATCTGTCAAGTCTAGAGAAGGGCAGGAAATTAAACAGACTTCCAAAAGAGAGGTAGCTGCTCGTAAACCCCCTAATGACCTTAGACACCAGCAAGACTTGATATCCAGCTCTGTTAGGTTTGTCAAATGTTGGAGGACCTCTTGAGACGGAAGTGTAGTCAAAGTCATGATCTCATTTAAGCGCAAAATTTCCAGTGAAGTGAGACCATTAAGGCAAACAGCTAATGCCCCATCTGTAATATTGCATGAAGAAAGTTCAAGCTGGGTTAGTTCTGATGTTGGAACCAGAGGCAGCCCAATGTTCCTTCCATAAATGAGTCTCATCCTCTCTTTGTGGCAACATATCCATGCATTGATGCTATCCTTTATCACAAATTCCTTTCTTTCTATAACACTTCTAATGTTTTCAAGATGTGACATATCCGCATCCATCAATGCCATCAACTGCTCCAAAGATGAAAATTCCAATGATACTATGTCCCGTGTGTCTGATACCTGAAACCCACTCACGATCAAAGAAAGGTTTGATACCAATTGGTCTGTATTCATAATGTCCTCCCACTGATCATGCTGTTCTGGTTCAACGCTGGAAACAAATATAAGCAGTGGACACTTTGCAATTGATAACGTTTTAAGACCTGCTGGAAGACAAGGTAATGTCTTTAGGTTTGGCACATTCTTGAGGCGAAGTGAGCAGCAATTCCTGAAGAGTTCTGCATTGGTTGGTAGGCTTTCTAACGCAGTGCAATTAACAAGCACAAAGTTTTCCAAATTCTCAAAATGTGAATCCTCAAGAAACCAACCTGGATATTTTGCAGATCTGTAACCTTCAATTGCGAGGTCCCTAAGTTGAGGCGGTGGCATCAGGCCTTCCAGAATCTTCAGGTGTAAACTGTCCTCTACATTTATGTCATCCATATAACTCCAGCCAAGCTGCAAGCTTTCCAGATGAGTTTTCTGGTGTAGGTTTGACTCCAAAACTTCATCCATTGTGACATTCTCAAGATGTGTAACATTTAAAGAGCCACCAAGGCCGTTCATCTCCCTCAGCTGCCACAACTCATATCCCTTCTGCTTTTGCACAGAAAAATAACTAAGTTCTTGGAGCAAAGTAAGCTTGCCTATGTTAGGAACTTGAGGCAGAGCATTGTTGTATGGATCTTTTATTCTATTACCATACAAACTGTGCCTTTCAAGATACCACAGCTTACTTAAATTGCAGAGATTTTCAGGCAAATTCTCAACTTTGGGACTGAACTTAAGGAACTGTAAGTGGTAAAGGGTAAATAATGATCTTGGCAATTCAGAAATCCACGTATTGACCATGTTTAAATACCTAAGATGCTTCTGCTCACCTATTGATTCTGGCAACTTGCCACTGTTGAAGACTGACAAATATAGTACACGCAACTTCGAATTCCGCAGTATCTGACTAAAAACATCACTTACATCATCTATAATTGGATCAATGCAGATAATAGTACGTAAATGATGTAGCTTGCAAATGCTTTGCTTATGCTGTATCATACTCTCAACACGAACAGATAAGTGTCGAACAGTGCTTGGTATTTCTGCCATCTTATCATCTTCCAATGTGAAACAATGCTCTATAGAGAGTGACTGTGTCAAATCATGAATAAGATCATGCATAACATAGGATGTAGTAGAGTTTATCTCGGTAACTGATTGAAAGAATGAAACAGAGACCAACTCACTGAAGTAATCTTTTCCAATATCTTCCACTCTTTTGTTCTCGTTGCACGAATCAATAAATCCCTCTGCAATCCACAGATGAACCAACTCCCTCATGTTATAGCGATAGCCTTTTGGATATAAGCTGCAATATAGAAAGCATCTCTGCAGACGTGGATCTAACTTATCATAACTCCACAACAGAGCTCTCCCGGGATCATTTAAGTTGTCCGTCTTTAGAGCATAATTCCATGAAGTGGTATCCTTTGTCCTGCTCAACTGTAAACCCACTGTTTTTGCTGCTAAAGGAGATCGTCCCAGTCTATTGGCAATCTTCTCTGCAATCTCTTCTAGCTTCTGACGTAGCCTACAATTTCCGATTTCTTCTCCAGAAAAGGCATGATTTCTTCTCCACCACAGACTCAATAATCTCCCGTGTATGACGTTCGACATCAAGTCTGCGTGAGATGCACACCCACATCCTGACATCAAAATGTTCTTTTACCCTCTCGTCATTGTAAACATATTGTGCCAAGGTGGATTTTCCCATGCCTCCTGCTCCAATAATAGCCAAACCCGAATATGTAGCTGAACTAGACTCAATACCAACCTGCTTGGTAAGAAGGTTTATTATATTGTCGCGATCCTTGTCACGACCTATTACATTCGGAGGTGGAATTGATGTGACCTGAGGAACAACGGCTGCTTGTACAACAGGGCCCTCTGCAGTGTTGCCAGCTGGTAAGCAAACAAGATCACGGAACTCCTTGCCTTTTGCCAGAATGGCCTTCAGTTCCTTCAGTTGGCGAATTAGCTTCCTGTTGTTGGAGAGAAAATCGGCTATTTGCCACTTTCAATATCGGGCTTCGCAAAACTGCCACTCTCAACATTGACTTCGCAAAAATGCCACCCAGTTCGTATGCACTTTGATTACCATGCCATTTTATCTTTTTTCATTGCTTTTATTTTTATTTTCTATTTTCTGGCACCTGAAAGGACCGAAGTACCCCTGTAGCTATCTTCACGTACTTTGGCATCAGATCAGCACTTGAAGCGGACGAGTGCGTGCTGCCCGCCGTGAATACCGTGCTTGCCGCATCCCTGGTCGCCAGGACTTCTTGGGTCAATCGCTGGACGCTGCCCCCATCTCCTGGGTCGCGACGCCGCTGATTGCCTCAACGCCGCGTGCCGCCAATCTCCTCGGCGTTGCGCGCCGCCGATGTCCTCGGCTTCGTGTGCTGCCCATCACCCAGTACCGCAGTGGCGACATGGAACCCAATCTTTCTGGATGGTATTACGTTTTACCTTTCCCTTGGTTTGTTCGTTTGACTCCAGTTCAACAAAGCTCCTCATGTGACGTATGGAATCTGTGGGAAGCACATTCATCATCCCTGATCTACTCCCTGTTGATAACCATTGATGTATAAATCCGAATGATGATATACCATCTTATTGAGAAGAATTTACAACAGAAGTAGCGCTCATAATGTAAGCATTAATTAAACAAAGGTAGTTTATTCATTGTTATCCTGGTGGCAGTGATAGGCTGTCAATTTACAACAGAAGCAGTGTTCATAATGTAAACTTAATTACGAAGGGAAGTAGTAAATTATGTTTGAGGAACTAGAGGATGATTACAAATAGTAGAAATCTGATCACTAACTCAGTCTTGTGTTCATGTTTTCCTAATTGTCTGGAATAGGCATGATTCGGAGGTCGCGCTTGGTAGCAGTACTAGTACTGATAATCCATATTTACTGGTTGAGGCTTCTTCAACTGTACAACCAACGCCACCTATCATAGAAGTTGACTGGGATAACTTATAAATAGTAGAGACACATGATGATGAAGGTAGAATTGAACTAGTGAGTGAGGATCAACTATGTGAGATTTTGGGCTTGAAGGATGACGAGGAAGAGAAAAAGAGTAAGACTGAACCAAAGCGTCGTAGAATGGTTGAGCAGGGGACCGATAATGAAGGTGCTGCCATTCCTGTTAGTGATGCAATACCAAATGAAGTAGTGATTACATATGATAAGGACCAGCCAAAAATGGACCTTGGCACTATGTATCCATCAATGAAGGAATTCAGGTTAGCTGTAAGACAATTTGCCATCAATGAAGAGTTTGATCTAGGCACGGAGAAGTCAGATAAGAAGAGATTTAGAGGGTTCTGCAAGTCAAGTGAAGATTGCCCTTGGAGAATTGTTGGCAGCCTACAGGATGACAAATGTACTATAAAGGTGAAATATGGATAAGTGTCTAACCTCCATTTATTAATTATAAATTACGTACATGCGTATGTCTGTCCTATTTTACTATCTAACATCCATTCCTTCTAAAACTGTATATGTACAGGTCACGGTCTTAGTTGATCAACATGATTGTATTTCAAGCAGTAGGGTGAAGACCATAACACCATCTCAGAACTGGGTTGCTAGCAAGGCTGTGAGTATTCTTAGAGATTCACCCAGTATGGGTGCTAAGGAATTACGGAAAAAAATGCATGAAGAACACTCTGTCACAATTTCATATGACACGGTTTGGAGGGGAAAAGAAAAAGCTCTCGCTGAGGTTTATGGTAAATGGGAAGAGAGTTTTGAGATGCTGTACAGATGGAAGGCTGAGGTACTCAAGAGGTCACCTAGAAGTTTTGTGGAGATTGAAGTACTGGAAATAGATGGTAATGTGTACTTTCATCGGTTTTTTTGTGCACTTAAACCATGCATTGATGGTTTTCTGGAAGGATGTAGGCCACATCTAAGTATAGATTCTACTGCATTGAATGGAAGGTGGAATGGCCATTTAGCCTCGGCTACAGCAGTTGATGGTCACAATTGGATGTATCCACTTGCTTTTGGGTTCATAGCATCTGAGACGGAAAACAATTGGACTTGGTTTATGAATCAGCTTAAGAAGGCAATAGGAGATCCTCCACTTCTTGCAGTGTGCACAGATGCGTGCAAAGGCTTGGAGAATGCGGTGAAGAATGTGTTCCCGAATGCTGAACAAAGGGAATGTTTTTACCATCTTATGAAGAATTTTGTGAAAAGGTTCCATGGGTTTGGAAGGATGTATCCGGCAGCAAGGGCTTATAGGGAAGAGGTGTTCACAGAACATATGGCAAAAATTATTAAAGAATCAAATGAAGTATGGAACTGGCTAAGTCAATACCATACTCTCAAGTGGATGAGGTGTGTCTTCAATCCAGATATCAAGTGTGACTACATCACTAATAACGTAGCAGAAGTTTTTAACAATTGGATCCGGGACATTAAGGACTTACTTGTTGCTGAACTAGCTGACAAGATTAGAGAGATGATCATGCTTTTGTGGAGGAAGAGGAGAAGGATTGGAGAAAGACTTCTATCTGGACGGATACTGTCGGCAATTATGGTTCAGCTGAGGGCAAATACAAGAGGTTTGGGGCATTTGAAAGTTGTGGAATCTGCCAATTGGAGTGCAGAGGTGTGGGACAATAGCAAGAATTGTGAAAGGCATATTGTGAAGCTAAATCAGCAAACATGTACTTGTCTTGAATGGCAGCACACTGGTAAGCCTTGTCAACATGTCTTGGCATTTGTGACCTCACAAAAGAGAGTAGACTTTGAGCAGTTTGTGCACGAGTACTACTCTGTGGACAGATTCAAGGCGGCTTACGGGAGAGAGATTCAGCCAATGACAGATAAATCACAGTGGCCACGAGTGGAGCTGCCATTTGCCGTGGGGGCACCACTTGCAAAAAGAAATAAAGGAAGGAACAGAAAATTGAGGATCAAAGGGTGTCTTGAAGGTGGCCACAAGAAGAAAGGCGCCAATGATGGTGTCAATGACGGCTCCAATGATGGTAGCACTGCTCCAACGAATTCTAAGGGGAAGAAAATGATTAGAGGCCCAGTGACTTGCAAGAAATGTGGTGAAAAGGGTCATAGGCAAGCTAGTTACAAGTGCCCACTGAATGGAACCAAAAAGAGGCAAGTGTTTTTTCTTTCTATATATCAAAGCTTAAATTATCACCTCATGGTAAAATATATCTTTGTCTAATTTGCAGGAAGAGGAAGCCTAGAAAGAACGTTACAAAAGCTAGGCCAACTGAACCTAGCACTCCGCAAAGGCCAACTAGAGAACAAATACTACAAGACAGCCCAGGCATGGTCACTAGAAGGTAATCAACAACGACAAATATCTCTGTGTTGAATAATATAAAAATGAGAAGCAAAATATTCATCTCATTGTGATAACACATATATGTGCAGCCGCCTTGCTTTCTTGCTGGGAGAGGGTACTTCTTCACAAGGCACAACAACTACTCCAGAGAGGATGCCCACTGCAGCTCCAGCAAAGAAGTTGACTCCAAAGAGGAAGCTACAGATTGGATGAATGATCTCTATGCAATTGATGTTACAGTTATTTGAGATGTGAACTCACAAGTAGTTTTCTTCTATGTGAACTCAGTTTCTCCAATTTCCGTGAGCCGTGAGCTATATTTTTTGAGCTGTGAACTCATTTCAGTTTTATCTATGAATTGTTGTTTTATTTTGTGAGATGTGAACTCGGTTCAGATTAATCTATGATGTAGGCAAAGGCCATCAGTAAGTTAATAAACTGATACATTGCCAAGGATGGTCAAAGTCAGTGAGCTTCTGTTGTATTTCTTCTTTTCTTGTTTTTTCAACAGTGTGCACTCACTCAGTTACTCTCTGAAACATCTAGTGGATCTGTGTGGCATGCTTATCTGGCTTCTTCTCTAGAACAGAGGAGCGAGGACGCACTGCTTTTCCCCTTGTACTATGAGACACTAGAAGAACTACTAGCACTAGCTAGCTTCTCCTTATGATTTGTTCGTGTGCCTCTTGATTTTCTGATCTACTAACTTCTCCCGTGCATTAATCTCTGAATCATGGTTGTAGTGTTTACATGTATCTCCTTTGCCAATATACTAAAATTTGAGGTCTACATGTTTTTGCCACTACACGCTACAATTCCATTTCCTGTCCTTGAACAAGCTACAACAAGTGCAGCAGAACGGGTTGCAGCAAGTAGCTTATAGACTGAAATTTGTGGCATTTCTTTCTTGTATTGTTGCTCAGTTGATCGAGGCCATGAAACTAAATGTGACATGCTATTCTTAATGTAATTTCCAAATTGCAATCCAAGAACAAGTAAATGCGTACATCAAACATGACTTACAGGTTGCTTGCATTCTACATTTTCAGCACCTGCACACGCGTTCGTCTCCTCCTCACGGACCATCAAAAGGGCCTCCAGTTGATGTTGCCATGGTGCTGGTGTTCAGGGACACGAAGTCGCTGGCGCACCTGTCTAGGATGCCGTGCGGCGAGCTCCGCCAGCACGCAGGCGAGGGCGAGCTGGGGTTGCTCGCGCAGGGCCTGGGCGGCGAGCTGCGGCGGCTCGCGCAGGCATCAGAGAGGCGAGGACGAGCTATGCCCGCTCGTGCAGACTTGGACGAGCACCGTCGACGAGCTACGAGAGCTCGAGCAGGCATAAGCGAGGCGACGGCGAGCTCCGCCGGCGCGCGCAGGCTTGGGCTACCAACGGCGGGCTGCGGCGAGCTGCGGTTGTTGGCGCAGGCGTGGGGGAGCCAGGGCGGTGAGCTGCTGTGGCTCGCACTGGCATCAGTAAGCTACGGCGGCGGGCTATGGCGGAGACAAGGACGAGCACCTCAGAGGTCAGAGCAATCCGACCCAACCACACACGCATCAGATAAGGTTGAAACAGCCTAGGGGTATTTTGGTCCTTTCAGGTGCTAGAAAATGGGAAAAGAAAAAGAAAAGCAATGGAAAAGAGGAAATGGCATGATAATCAAAATGCACACGGGCTGGATGGCATTTTTGCGAAGCCAATGTTGAGAGTGGCAGTTTTGCGAAGCCCAATATTGAAAGTGGCATATAGCCGATTTTCTCGTTGTTGGAGGACATATTTGACAACCGGTTGGACACAAAATGCACAGGCTTCATAATAGTGCTGGTGGTACAGGCATGTCGTGGCAAGGGATCCTTCCCGCTCTTCGCTTTGCTCTCAAGGCGGTTATACTCATAATCATCCAGCAAGTCTTCTGCGCTGAAGAAGGCTTGTTTGAGCTCTTGGATCCATTTGTCCAGCTTAGCCCTGTGGTTGTTCTTGTTAGCCGCATCAATCATCAATTCGAACTGTGGCATGATGGTGGTCTCAAGGTCATGGAGCTCACTCGCCATGTCAACCCCGAGGTACGTCGAAGTATCAGTGAGGAGCTTCTTCAGGATCGGCGATGCCACCATTTGTAAGACAGCCATCACCGCCACCGTCATGGAGTTGCAGTCTGTTTGGGATGTTTTTGGGCTGATTTTGACAATGTACGGATCTTAGGTGTAGTGTATAAGACACGAAATGGAGGAAACTTTGGAAGATTTTAACTGCCAAACGATGGGAAACAGGGTAAAAGAACTCCGGAGACAGATTTTCC
>NC_041380.1:563853943-563855517 GCF_002162155.2 Triticum dicoccoides
AGGAGTGATATGACGAAATGAAAAACGCGCAATAGAAGTGGACTGTTTTTTTTTTGGTATAATGGGGTGATAGGCCATGGTGTACTTGCGAAGTACCATGTAGCCTCAGAGAAACTACCCTCTCATTGTGATAGGCCCGCTGTTAGCACGTCAAAATCAAAGAAAGTTCAGTGAAATGGTGGGTTAGATAAGGTTACCTGCTTCTCCAATTTTATTCTCCAGCACTGGCCTTTCGCACTTTCCGTGTGCCTTCATTTCGGTTCCAAAAGCTACGAGCAAGAATAATATTCCCTCCGTAAACTAATATAAGAGCATTTAGATCACTAAAGTAGTGATCTAAACACTCTTATATTAGTTTACAGAGGGAGTATATGACTCCAATGACAATGAGGGTGCGTCGCCACCTCCTGAGCGAAGAACTTGGAAGGCCACCAGACTCCTGGTCACCTGGATGCTTTGGAAATAGAGGAATGGGAAGATCTTTAATAACACAGGAACAAGATGCAGCTCTGCCCAAGTTCTCAGCAGAATAGTGGACGCGGTGAGATGCTGGAGGGACGCTGGGCTCGCACCAATGAACAAGTTCTTCGAGCCACCCTAGTTACAGAGCAAACTGTAACACGCCATGAGAATCACAACAGAACGAACAGTCACATGGCCAATACAATACAGGGTAATATTACTTTACTGTTTCAAATTAACAACAGTGTACATCCATCCCAGTATTAACAGCAGAAGCAATACATGTTTGGCAATCCACAGTCACCAAACGACCAAACCATTCACCCTCCATTACAAAAAACGACAGCCTAATCTACAATGGCGGAGCAGATGGTGAAGACAGCAATGATCTTGTGCTAGAACATTCAGTTTGCAATGCTCCAATCCACCAGGAATCAAAATCGATCATGATGAACCACCGAATACCTGCAAGTGCGACGAAAGCAGGTCAAATGACTAGCTAGCTAAGATAAAAAGCACCACCAGATAAACTGCCAGAGGGCTGCACACTACTTACTCCGGCCAGAATATTTTTTGAGAGCTTTGCCTTTTTATTAGGGCCTCTATCCTCAACTGCTCTATTCTGTCGAGGAATTGGACAATCGTTATTCGTCTCACCAACATCATTGGATTCTTTTCCTTCAGTCTTTTGCTTCTGTTTCAAGGATGTCACCAACGTATATAGAGATTTTAGTAATGAAACTTGCAGTGAACGGCAAAATGAGGGAGAAAATATCCAGTGTTCGGGCTAGCTTGTAACTGAAATGTTTTGTCTGGTGATCTCTACTCTTATAAAAACCACAATTGGTGATGATGGTGTGCCTGCCAACTTTGATTCACAATCGTTCGATTCATATCCAACGTCCAGGAAGCAACCCATGGCAATTTTACAAAGACACCCACTATTCTGTTACATATTTGCAAATATGCCCTTGTCTCTCTCTTCAAGCCTATCCCCCGGCTCTCCCCCAACCTCATCCAACCAGTAGCACCGGCAGCGTCGGAGCCGATATGGCGTGGTGGCCGCCGGCGGTGCCGTCCGCCTCGGAGCCTCTCATGCCTCCCTCAACTCC
>NC_041380.1:563856089-563872468 GCF_002162155.2 Triticum dicoccoides
CCCCTTCTCTAACTCCGACCTCCACAAATACGTCGCCGGCTACAGGCTGCTGATCCTCGGCGGCGGCGGCAGCGCCACCTAATGCTACTTCTCCTCCCCGCCGACGCACTCCACTGCCTGTTCTGGTGCTATGGTCGGCTACCGCCTCTCTTTCCCAGACCTCATCGTTCCCACCCTGCCGCCTCCCAAATTCAAATTTTCGTCACCCAAATGCGCGCGCCTGGTCGAACTGTCTAGAAACCACCCTTTCAGCCCAATATAAATACAAGTGAGCAGGCAGATGAGACTCACACTGCTCGAACTACATCCCAAGAAGCAACACGGTGGTCAAGCTCTCATATCTTCAAATCGACAGATTGTGAGGAGGTCGATTTACTGCCCATCGCCTTCTAATTTGCTTCGCCAAGGACCAAGGTATGTTGTGTTATGCAATACCAAGATTTAGTAATGATTGCAATAGATGAGTATCTGCACATACTACTATTAGATGATGATGCCTCTTTTATTTCTGAAGTTAACATCAAAACAAGAATTTGCAGATCACTGTATGGTTGTATAACATGTTTTTTATTTGTTATTTTAAGTTTTTATGCATACTGATCGTTGGGGCTTTGACCTCCAAGTTGGTCTGTTTCCTATTAAAAGAATTAAAAGATCTGCATCTTAGTTCTAGGTGGATCAGCTTATTTTATATGAGTCGGTCAGAGAGAAACTGATGTTGCTAGGTTTGTTATATTTCCCTTCATATAAAATCACATGACTTAGTCAGTCATATGTATGCATAGAGATACTCACTTCAGCTCCAACTGTCCTTGGGTTTGGTTTTCACCAACTAAATCACTGAAATTTTTGAAAAAAAAATGATTATTTACATGGCAGGTCCAGAAGAAATTTGATAAGCCTAGAAGTTCCTGGAGAAACACTTGGATTTGGGTGTGAAGCTGAAAATTAAAAGGTCAGGACCAAATTCATACTTGATCACTGGAATTCATTGGTTTACTGTTGTATTCTATTATGCTTTGGCTTGTACTTTTTGGCTGCCACACCTCTGCATAACATTTGTTTTTATTCATGTTGCTTACCTAATGATTATCAAATTCATCCAGTGTGCAATTTCGTATCTAATGATGATGAACTGCCCTTCGGTTAAGGAATGTTTCTTTTGACTTCTGGCAAAGAATAGTTGTCTTATTAGATTGCATATAGTGTTCCTACTAGCTTTCGATTCAATTTTTTCTAACCTCCACTTCTGTTTTTTGGGGGAAACTAGCAGCTATTACACCCCAAATGTTACAGCTCTCGTGCCAACAAAGTGCTAAAGGAAAACAAAAAGGTTGGTTCCTGTATCTTACTGCTTGGCAAAACAATCTGCTTGTATATTTCTTATTTATACCTAACCATTTACCGTCCAACTTGTAATAACACAGTGGTCGACAGCAGTAGCAAGCCCAACAGAACTTGCTCCAATGGCATGCCATGTGCTCGAACAGGTTTATTTATACGTGAACCAACGGACAAATTTAAGTTACTCATCTTCAGATGATGAAGTGACAAACCAATCAGCGATGGTGATTTTTCCTACTTATACTGGTATGCTCACATCAATCGACGGATTGGAGCGAGGAGAAAGCTCAAAAGGTAAATCTATAGGGCGGAAGTGTTTGCTTATATAATTCCGTTTACCCACTTAATTAATTTCTCGTGTAAATTCTGTAGGGTGAAAGCGTGCACGTGAAGCAATAAGATATGCTAGCCGTACACCAGAGCAAATCCAAGCAAGGCGAGAACGTGTTAGAGCACGTCGGCAAAATTTGACACCTAAGGAGAAGGAAGAGATTAATGCACGAAGAAGAGAGAAACGACAACGTATGACACTTGAAGAGAGAAATGCAAGCCAGCGAGCACGTAGGCAAAGTTTGACACTAGAGGAGAGGCAAGAAAGAAATGCACGCCAACGAGCGCGTCGGCAAAGCCTGCCACCGGAAGAGCGGCGGGCACTTCTAGCTCAACGTAATGCAAGTTATGCATCTAGACGAGATACCCCATGCATGGATTCCATTGTATCAAATTGCCCTACAGGTTCATTGCTGGGACATGCATCATCAAGCTCTTATGCCTTTAGTTACCCAAGTACACTGACTCAAACTTTTTCTACATTGACAAGATCAACATGAGGATGATTGAGAGATTTCCTGGGGAGGAGATGGTATACCACAGTTTTGATCGGGCTGAGGATGATCCACACAACTACTATCCTGCAGAATTCTTAAATTCATTAACACCTAACGGGCTACCTCCCCACATCCTAAAGTTGAAGATTAATTGCCCTATTATATTGTTACGGAACATTGACCGAGCGAATGGGTTGTGCAATGGGACTAGGTTGGTTGTCCGGGGGTTCATGAGGAATGCAATTGATGCTGAGATTGTGCTGGGCCAGCATGCTGGTAAGAGGGTGTTCCTTCCTCGAATTCCTCTCTGCCCGTCAGACGACGAGATGTTTCCATTTAGGTTCAAGAGGAAGCAATTCCCTATTAGACTTAGCTTTGCTATGACCATTAACAAGGCACAAGGACAAACTATACCAAATGTTGGTGTATACCTCCCTGAACCTGTATTTTCACATGGCCAACTCTATGTTGCTCTTTCTAGAGCTACGTCTAGAAGTAATCTGAAGATTCTTACTATCCCGGGTAAGGAAGAGGAAGGCCGGTCCAACTCCATTGCAAAATTTACAAAGAACATAGTCTACAAAGAAGTTCTCAATGTGTAGTCCAAGGTATCAATCACTCAAGTACAATTTGGTGTCTGTTAAAATTTCAATATTTATAACCAGGGCCAGTCATCTAAAATTGTTTTCAATCTACAGGTCTGAAGTTTGGGCAGTGGACTTTCAAAATGGCAACTTGGATACTTGCTTTAGTGTCATGATATTTTTTATTTTGTAAATGTCAGCTTCCTCACGTCAGACATTTACATGTGCACAACAAATGTACCTTCTCGCTATGAGGTAAGCACTACAAATTATTTCTTCCTTTACATGTGTATGTAGTGTAAACATTACAACACCTTGCATCATACAGAACTAACCTAGAGTGATATGCTTGATCTTCTATGCCAGATGGTATTTAAAAAATGTGTTTCTCACCAAGGAAAGTAGTTATAATAAGCATCAGCATC
The DNA here is from genome assembly GCF_002162155.2 of Triticum dicoccoides. Taxonomy (NCBI): domain Eukaryota; kingdom Viridiplantae; phylum Streptophyta; class Magnoliopsida; order Poales; family Poaceae; genus Triticum; species Triticum dicoccoides. The sequence continues at coordinate 563,859,270 of NC_041380.1, forward strand.
AGTATGAGAAACAAATTTAAGATGACTGAAATATTATGTTAAAAAAATAGCCAGAAGATCCTGATCTTACTAAACAGAGTTCCTGGCTGGAAGATATTTTTTATGTTTTGCTCAAGTAGCAGGCAGTAGGTAGCTTTGTCTTTTCATCTTGTTACAGTCAAATCTTGCTTTATATAATGTAGAAGAGGATGAAAGTTTGTTTATTTAAGAAATAATCTAATGATTAGAACAATGAATGCCTTCTAGGGGCGTCGCCTCCAGTGGCTTCCTATACATTGAGCATTTCTTTGTAAGATGTAACATAATACAAGGCACCTATCTGATAAATGGGAAAAACGTGTATATACTTTGTTGTGTATTACCAATATATATGTGTTTATGTTTCATACTGTAAAACATGGTCGTTGATAATTTTGCTATTAAACAGTGCTTGCTGGAGACTAAAATAGACGAGAGCCGCATTGGTAGAGGTCAGTGGACTGGAGGTGTGCGGTGCACTGAGAAGGCGAAGCAGAGGCTGAAAGTTAGACTAATTTTCTGTGCTTCACGAGCTGCTTTGTAGCAAAGTTAAATACTCTGTTTTTTGACAGTGAGGGGAGATACTTGTTGCACATATAGGCTATGTAGCGCTTATGTTTTTTAGATGGAAGATACTCTACTTTGTGGCAGGGAGAGATAGTGCTACTTCTGTCATATTCTTGTACATACATCTCTAAGCTTAATAACAATTGATTATGCTCTTTGTTGATTTTCCATGATGCAACTTTTTGATGATGCGGTTCTTGTGTCGAGGCCTGTATGATTCATGAGATGATTGGTTTTAAGAATGAAGAAATAGTGGCAAATAAACAAAATAAGACATTATGGCACATTGTATTTGGAAAATTGTCATGATGTGTGTCCTTGTAGTTGTAATGTTTTAGCCGAAGTTTGTTTATTCATGCTTTATTTCTATCTTGCATACATGACTGAGAACACATATGTTTACAATCTTTTTCATTCATCATCTAGAAATGCAGGCCTCTTTTTATTTATTTCAAGTTTACTTCGTAAGTAAATATTTGTATGCTAAAACTGTAATCAAAATGTTTTCGCTAACAAACATAAGCGAAATATTCAAATCCATTTGAGCTTTATCTCTCTTGGAATGGTGTCACCTCTAAAACGTTTTCCCGTGGCAACGCACGGGTCGGTGCCAGTCGCACTTCCATTGCACTAAGTTGTGGGGACAAATATCAATATGTCGCATCATGTTATTCCATTATTGATATTAAGGCCAGGTTTAAATGAGGTGCTTGATTTGTTACCATTTCTAGCTGGAAATGGTGTATGGGATGGAGGTGGCGTCCAAGTGAAGCAAAGAGGACTTGAAATCAGACCAATTTGGATTCGGAGATAAAGCTGGTCAGTCGTGAAGTTGACCGATTTGGATTCAGTGTCGCCGTTGTTGCCACATGTGTGTGAACAGATTTTCTATCTGCCGCATGGTCTCTATCAACTTGATATAGGATAGAGCGAGCAATGATAAAACTCAATGTGGAGTACAACAAGTCTTTCAGTGAGGCGGAGATGGAGAAGAAACTGTTTGGCTTGGACGCATGGGTTTGTGGATTGCAAACCATATTTTTGATTGTGCTTGATATTTATGTATCTATCAACAACACATCATTACTTTGATCAATGACTGTATATTTTTTTATTTTGTCAGCAGCAGCGTATGGGATCGTAACTATAACTTAAGTTAACCTTTTTTTTATCCCGTAGCGTAGCACGGGCATCTTACTAGTCATAAATAAAGATGGCACAGGACAGAAAGAAAATCCCCAGCGTGAATTATGCTAGCAGAGGTATGTTAAACAATACAGCATACCTTTTCTATGCGCTCACGAATAAATTTCTGTGTACGAGACTTTTCAGCATTAGAGAGATAATGATCACGTTGTTTCTTCGCAGCTGTTATCTCCAATGTTAATTTCTGTTCCCTGATATGAGTCTTCTCAGCTGCATTAAACTACAAGGATTAGACTACGTACAAATCAGTTCACATTACTGACAAGTTTATAGCTACTTTACAGTTTTGTACTTTAGGCATACCTATTTCACCAACCAGATCATCCCATTTGAACTTCCTGAGATACTTTATGTTCCAGATGTCATAATAAAATGATGACCTCTTCTTCCCACCTAATAAAATACATACAAGAATAATTGAGCTCTCTAGCACACATTGTATAGCTCTTCAAACATGACAGAGCCGACAAAAGCAATCCTTTTGAGGCCAAAAATTTGAGGGGTTTGAGGGTTGAGCAGTAAAAAGGAAGAACATATCATCCATGTTCAGTATATCTAATGTAAATCAACGGTAACATAGAAAGAATAAAACACATGAAACATAGAGCCGAGAACAAACCTATTTGTTCACCATTAAGCAGATTAGCCACCCTCTTGGCGACACTTTTCTTTGCAAACTCAACCCACCTAGAAAGATTTTAGGAACATTATTAAGGCCATACAAGTAACAAATACAACAATAAAAATATGTCAAAATTGTGAAATACTACGCATCATCTACCACATCTTTACATGACTACTCCAGAAATGCAATAAGTAGACAATGGTAAGTATTGCTCCATGTTTGACTTTCAGCATAAAACCGAAAAATGGGATCTAGCAAGTCTCTACAAAGCAGCTCATCTGTGTATTTTGACAACATACCCTTCGGAGTAAGCCTTCGCTTTTACGTTACTATGCTTGCGATGACCTTGACCTGGAGGAAAGAGATGACATTAGTAGATGACAGTTAAGAAGTTGGGTTCTTTTCATTTACAAATATGGTGAGCATTATAAAGAGCAGTAGAGCACTTCACATTCTAAGACGTATAACCACGAGGGACAGGAAAAACAACTCGCTGTCGCTGCACAGTATACTGCCGCAGCAACATGTGCAATCAGCATGCAAAACATGATTATCATTCGATGACATGTTTTCTATTTGAATTTTCCCCTTCCCCTAGAAGAAATGAAGAATGTTTTCACAAATACAAGCAAGACAAACAAACCTAGAACTCCATGAACAGCCTTCTGCTACCGAAATACAGGCTTGTTACACGCGTTGAGGCATGTTATATGCAGCAGAAACTCTGCGCGGGATTACACGCATCTCCCTCGATCATCCACAAGGGAGACTTGAAGATCAGATAAATATGGTTTGTTCTCTTTGTTTTTTATAGGCTGGCTAACATCGCTGCATTGCCCTTTGCGTATTCGCATGAATAAAAAAGTAGGGCTTTCAGCTTATTTGTGTTCCTCAAATGAACGCTGCTTAGCTTTGGCACCGTATCATCACAAATTGGACATAAAAAACGCAGCCACCAATTCAGTCAGTTCATGACGGGGGATTACCTTCGGGTACGAGGTAGATCCTCTGCACCTCGCCGTACTTGGAGAAGATTTGTCGGACGTGCGACGGGTTCATGTGGGGAGGGACGCGGCTGAGGTAGCACACCCCACGCTTGCTGAAGCCACCCAGACTCTTGTTCAGAGGCCGCTTCCTCTTCTCTCCGGCGCCTCCACCCTCCTCGCCTTCGATCCCGGTGCCTCCTTCCTCCTCTCCGACCAGGTCTTCCTCTTCATCAGTGTGGTACTCGTTCTCGGTGGTCTCTGCCATGGGTGGCGGTCGGCGGGTTAACGGAGACTGCGCGGATCAAAAATCGAGGCCGGCCACACCTCAGTCCATAAATACAGACGCCAAACCGTAACATTTAATAAACTTGTAGCGAAAGGTATGATGAACTTCTGACTGAACTGGCAACACACAAGGAATTCTATCTTGCGTCATTCAGAAATTGCATCTGGCCACGCTGCTGAACCTAACAAAATCCAAGTGGTGCAGTAGGGGCTGGAGTAGTGCAGTAGGGGGAGGAGGCTGCTCACCTTGAGCTGGGGGGAGGCTCTGGCGTGGATATTGCTGGAGGGTGGACGGAGCTGGTCGTCCGGCTGCCGGCGGCGACCAACGGCAGTGGCCGCAAATGCGGGATTTGACTGCACGGCGACTGCGGGCGGTGGTGGACGGAGACCTGCGGCGTGAGGCCGAGATGCGACGGGGCGGCAGCGGCGGCGTGACGGCGCGACGGCGGGCAGGCGGCGGCGCGTCGGCGGGCTGGCGGCGCCGCAGCTAGGGTTGAGCGAGCTCTGTTCGGGCCAGGCTAAACGGTTAGGCTGTTTGGGTTCATAGGATAAGATTATTATAGGAATAGGAATCTTATACGAAATGAGATGATATGTATCTCAAATCCTATGAGTAGGAATAGGAAACAAAATGTCATTTGATTGACATTAAAGAAATTTTTCCATTGAGTTTAAACTTTTTTTTATTTTCCTATGAAATGTAAAGGATAGAAACCAATCCTACGTAGAAATAGAAATTCATTTTTGTGAACCAAAAGGGTCTAAAAAAAATCCTATAAAAATCCTATCCTCTAGAGAATTCCTATGAAATTCCTCTAAACGAAAGAAGGCCTTAGAGGTTGCACTTCGGGAGGGCAATCGAGTCCTGCTTCTTGTTTCTTCGAAGCTGGGCCGGGGCTGCTCAAAAAAATTGCACGGCAGGCTGCTCAACCTCTGATTGGATGGGCATCCTGGCCGCTCGATCGGATCTATCACCCACGGACGGTGGGGATTCGATCTCGTCAGCGGATAGAGCCCTCTTCTGCTTGCACGGGCGTGATGCAGCAATACTTGAGAAACTGAAATGCTCTCTCTCTCTCTCTCTGCATGTTTCTGTGCTATTTTTTGGCACCACCATTGCCTAAGATTTTGTGTGATATTTATTTTCTTTCTAATTGCAAGGATGAACATGCTCTTACTTTACTCGCATCTTGTTTACCGAGTTTCATGTTTATAATCTGTGAATGAGTTTCTCATCTCAACTCTTTACTCCACATTGAACTAGAAATGGCTCGACTTCTGAATTGCATTAGGTTTATCGTCAATGTGACCTTACGAATGGATTGTGTGTTGGCTAGGGCGTCGCGATCGGCCAAGAGCCGTCGCGGCATGGTTCAGGAGGCTCGGGGTGGTTCATCAAGTGGAGCAGGTCCTGGAGGAAGTGGAGTAAGAGTAGCAAGAGCGAACACGGTGTCAAGAAGGAAGGAATGGAGAAAAGGCAGAAGGAGCAAACACAGCATTTCAGTACACCAGCAACCCAGCATTTCAGTCCAGTCCAGACTAAAGGGGCAACCAACAGCAAGAGCAAAACCACTCAGTCGATTACCTTTGCAACTCAAGTGATTTTGTAACTCCAGTGCCATTAGGCCGCGCTTGGAATCAGTGTAATCAAATACAGACGTATTTATTTTACACGAGTAACTTACCGGCCACTATTATTTATTTTATTTACACGAGTAACTTACCGGCCACTAGCAGATTTTCAGTCGGAAACAAAACAATGGACAGAGGTCTGTATTTTTTTTCTACAGAGGTATCTGAAACTACAACGGTAATCCAAACAAGGCCTTAGCATTCATATTATGACAATATGTTTTCAGAAATCACATGCACAATCATGAGTAACCCCTAACCAACAAGAGGCAGGCAGGATGCCAAGATCTATGTTAGTAAGTGTATGTAGCTCAAGGCAACAGTAATGTCTTTAATACATCTTGTTCAAAAAATGAAAAGCAGACTCTGGTGCAACAGGGCTACTCGCTAGCTGAACAGGCTCCTCGATTCTAGATAATAGACCTCAAAATGTGTGCAAGTGCAGAGAGAAATAACTCGGAAATAAGATTTGACCAAACCAAGCAATAACAGACCCTGAAGAATCAAAACATCCCAAGTGCTTGCTAATCAAGAAATGCAAGACCAAACTACTCTAGTGCTGCAACAGGGCCTACTTACTAGTATATGAAACATGAATCGCAAAACATGCTCCAAACTGCAAAATAGTTGAACAGCCTCCTCAATCCACGCTCTTCCACATTATAGACCTCAAAATGTGATCAGCACCACCACAGGATGATGAAAGATTCAATAGTCGAGACCCGATTAGGTCCATGGTTGCACATAAATTACACAGTATACTAGATGTTTGATTTCATTAAGCACAACAAAGAGGTTCTAGTCGTCTAATCATCGGCCTCGGTTTTGGACTTCTTTTTTTTCTTTTTCCCTTCTGTGGCCGTCTTAGGCTCAACAGACTCTGCAGCATCACGGTTCTTCTTTTTCTTTTTCTTGGGAGTCTCGTCTTGCTCGCCATCGACATTGGCTGCCATCTCTTGATCCTGGGGCTCCTCTAGCTTGTGCTTCTTTTTCTTTTTCTTCTTCTCTGTCCCTTCTTCTGCTGCCGCCGTGTTGGCAGGCTTATCAAGATCCATGGCGTCACCGTCAGCCTCAGATTTGGACTTCTTTTTCTTACTTTTCTTGGCAGTCGTGTCACCGTTCTCCTTCTCCTTATCTGCGAAAAGAAATGTTCAGGGCAAGGTGTAAATATACACATGTACAAAAAGACTTGAAATTAAGTTATTGAGAGACCAATATATAAAGACAAGTACCCTTACCCTCCTCTGAGACTGTGTTGGTCATACCCTCCTCAATTGCAGCTTTCATTACATCAAGGTTCTTGCGTGGTGCAACACCCTTGTCATAAAAGTCTAGTCTCTCCTCGACTTGTTCACGCAGTTTCTCACCGAAAATGGAGCTACTCATATCTGGAATTCATAAACCAGTGAGGAAAACAAACAGAAAAGGCAGTCAGGATGTTCAACCTTTGCAAACAAAGTCCTTCAACTAACCTGAATAACAGTCAATGCGAGAAGCAATTGAGCATTTGTTTGCCAGGTATCTAGCCATTCTTCCCTTGTTCTTGGTCGATGCACGACCAATAAAAGATGAGTGGAATATGAGGCCATACTTCGGTGTGTTTCCACGTGTTTTAAGAGCTCTGCAGTAAAATTAGGAAATCAATCACAACATTTCAGAAGCATAGAGGACAAAGTCTGAATACTTGACAAAACAATTAGTATTTGAGTAGAAGGGCGACTACAAATAAGAAAGCACAGCTTGGAAGTAGGGTGTGGGAATGCATAAGCAGTCCAGTCAGTCACAATTACCTGAAGAGCGCCTTCTCAGCACCTAGTATCTGGAGAGTGGAGGCAGGGCATTTTGCAAGATTTGAAAGACTGCCAGCATGAGAGATTAACCGAGCTCCAACCATTTCACCAATCAATGAAGTCAGATTTGGTGCAATATCATTCATCTTTGTCACCAGATACTCATAGAGATTTTTACGGTACTCAGATAGATTCATGACCCTTTGAGCAAACTGTTGGACATTGATCAAATCAACTGGTGAAAGGTCCTGGCCTGAAAATAAAAAGAAGATTAGATAAACTAAGCAACCGTGGCAACTACTGAGAAGCATACCAATTGTGGACATGGTTGTTACCCATAGATGCCTTTGCTGCTTCAACAATTTCTTTTGCCTTGTCCTCATCTCCAATCAGATCTGCTAAAGCTGGAATGTCTTTCTCTGACAAATCAGATTTGTTTACTACAAACTTGGCAAGCTTAGCATAAAGGTAGTTGTCATTCACAATTTTGACCAGCTCAGGAAAATGCCATCCATACCACTCCCTGCATCATGGTTAAGCAACAATTAATACACCCATGCAACTAACACAACTACAGTGACAAATGTTCAAAACTAGTTACAGCGTCAACAAGGGTAAAAAGAAAAAAGAAAAATGCCATTACACCCACCGAAAGCATACAGTGTTCCCCCCCAAAAAAGCATACATAGTGCAGAATATACTGCACAGTTGGTAAGTTAAAATGATCTTTCACTACCATGGGATATACTTAAGATAGTACAGTGTACACAGCACGTATGTCACTGTAAGCCAGACAGTGACGTGACTGGGCATGCAACTAACATAAACACAGGAAGATGTATTTGATCACGTGGACTGAGGAAATTTGTCAAGACTCACAATACGCAATTGAATGCACATGGTAAAACCAGAGACTTGGGCTTAGGGTTTGAAATATAGCATATAGACAAAATATGATTGATGCCACTGATGTAAAAGAAAAACTGGATACAAAAGAAGAGGCATACAGGTGATATTAATCAAATTTCAGCTGTTTTTTTAACTCCTGCAATCAGAAATGGTGGCATAACCAGCATATACCGACAGCTAAACTGGAAAAGTAATGAACACATGTCAACTCTAGTGCCTATACCTAGAACTTTCTCAGGACTTGTATGTCGCCATCAACTTTTCTTTTTGAGATAATCCAAGTCTCATCGCGACAGCCAAACCAAAGAACCAGATACTGGTTAATAAATTAAGCAAGTTAAGAATAAGATGAGGAACCAACCTCACTCTCATGGAGAAGGAATTGACATCCTTATCGAGTGTATCCAACAGAAAGATGGCTTGAATCACCATGTTATCCACGCGATTCACATTGAACTTGACCTTTGCCCTGCTATAGCTATGCCCCAGACCCAACTGGGCCTTCTCCAGGTCAGATGGCTGCAATAAAAAACAAACAGAACAAAGTTTACAAACAAGTATATATGGAACAAGAGCAGTGATGGAATAAAACCAATTTGTGAAACTACAGACAATTCACTGTATGATCTAGGTAAACTTAATTAGTAAAAATGATATGTCAAGCATAAGGTGGTAATTGTCCAACTCTCTGCGCCGACTTGATGCAAAATCATACTGTAGTTCATACCACCAAAACATTAAACTTTTCCCACTGCTGCACAATCCTCTAAAATCAAATACACCAGCCACAACCCAGGCCAGACCACAATGTGATTTGATTTATCCTACTAGACAGCTTTACGACCCATGTCTGACAGTTGAATCTTTATTACGGGACAATGTAAAACATGGAAACTAGACAGACGCAAATGCAAAAATCCATCACCTTGAGTTGGTCAATGAACTGATCGAAGTGCAGCCGCACGGCGCGGAGCAGTTCCTGGACATAGTCGTTGGACTCGCAGGGGATTCCGGTGGCCTCGGTGATGTGGGAGCCGACCTTGGGCTCCATGACGCCGACCCTGAACTTGGCCTTCTTCCCCTCCTTGACCTTGGGCAGGTTGAGCTCCAGGAAGTTCCTCAGCTCGTCGGTCATGATCCCTGGGCCACCAAAGGAGCATTCGCTCGTCACGGGGGTCATAATAAAGCAGGGAGATTTGAGACGAGGGTTCCACCGGGAGAGGAGGGGGCACGGTACCTTCGGAGATGGCGTTGCACTGGTTGAGGGCGTCGACGGCGGAGAGGAAGGGGGTGAAGCCGGCGAGCTTGACGGCCTTGCTGAAGCGCTTGAGGTCGAGCACGGTGGAGCGGACGGCGTCCACGCTCTGGCCGATCTCGTCGATGCCGTGGGCGTGGAAGAGCGCGTACCCCGACGCCGACTCGAAGAGCAGGTAGAGCGCCATCTCGCCCGCGCGCTTCGCCGGCGGCGGCCGAGGGGTTTGGGGGGGCGGAGGCGGGGAAGAGGCTAGGGTTTAGGCCAAGGGATGTGGGCTTCGCCGGGGCCTTACTTATGGTGGGGTTTCCGTTGACGCTACGCTGGGAAGTCTGGGCCGTTCGATTGGATCAGCGCCGGTTGCACAATTCTCTTCCCCTCCTTTTGCTATTCTAACATCTAACATAAAAATAAGATAAAATTATCACCATTTGTACTGTGAAACTGCTATGCACACGATACACCCTTCTCTGTTATTGTTACCGTTTTACCTTCCTATCAATTGGTTTTAATCTTTCCCCTCAAAAAAAAAAATTGGTTTTAATCTTGTGACTAGCACGACAAGGGGCTACAATCCTGGTGCGTTGGGGACAAGCGTGTTTTGTGCGCAGATGCCGCGCACTTTGTTTGTTAGGTGACTCGTTCTGTATTCACAATCTTGATTCCTAGCTGAGACAAATACTTGTTGATGGGCTGCTACTTCACCCTTATACTTACTAGTAAGCGTGCACGTGCAACGCACGTTTTGACTAATATTATAGTCATATGTGGAAATCTACTTGTATATATAGTATTAAACGTCCACCAGTAAATTAGTCTTGTGAAAGCAGCAAATAGACATTAAGGTTTACAAATCGATGTAACAAAAGATCAAACATTAACTTGGTCGTTTCAGCTTGTAGTGCAACAACTTCTTCAATTGTAGCTTTCGATGGAGCAGGGGGAACTGCTTGCCTATTGACCAGACACACTGCTCCCTCCAATTCTTGAAGTTACTCCTGTTAATCATGCAAGTGTTTTGTGTGCAATAGTATAGATGATAAGTGATTGAGATAAAACAATGAAATGCAAGATTTTAATTAATCTTAAATATTACCTTGTTGAAATTAGCAGAATCTCAACGAAAAGCTGACATAGCATCAAGGATTTGTTTCATATTTTCTGCCAGTTTATTAATTCCACCCATAGTCTTTTGAACGCACCAATATTCTAACAATATGCATGTATAAATTAAACCTCTAATTTGCAAGGCTGAAAAGCTACACATGATGCATCTGCAATACCATGAGAAGAGTAATGGTATACTTGCAAATGAAACTGGACATTACACTGATAAAGCATAAAATAAAGTAAGTTGTGCGCAAGAGAAAAGCTCCACCTACAATGAGTTGACTCATACATCCATAAGAATACATGGTGTTGGTTTGGATCAACTTTCAAGCTTCATGCTAGACGAGCATTACGACGGGGAGGGCCGAGGACACAACTTGAAAGCACGGCTTGGCACACCACACATGTTGTGCAGCTCTATTGGTGAAGCACTTGAGTAAGCAAGATCAAGAGAACCCTAATATAATGAGCCAGCTTGATCAATAAATCCCTTTACTTCTACGGCTATCAAGGCATTACACCTTTACCTGTATAAATGGAGGCTTCACGAGCAGCGACAGGCATGTTAGACGCGTTAGAAACCAATGTTGTTCTCTTCATGACAAACTCTTCACGTCTGTTGGGGAACGTCATTGTCAATTGGGGCAAGTCCATGAGAACCCAAGCCATCTCATTTGTTCTTTCACCACATCTCACATAAACCACAGCTTCAGAACTGGAGTACTACAGAGATTGTTAAACTCAACAGTCAGTATAGAGATGTCACCCAGAAATATATGGAAGGAGCAATTCTCTGGAGCTATTACATCAGGGCAGTAAAGAATGGAGAATTAGTGATCACCTTGGAAAGTGCGTGACTAATAACAGTTTTTCCACAACCAAAAGCACCAGGAATAGCACATGTTCCTCCAAGAACCAAGGGATGCATCAAGCACACGCTGAAACCATCACAAAATAGATAAGACTGAGATTTAATGGACTTGGAGGGCAATAAGAAACTAATATCTGAGAATGTTTGGTTACGTAAGAAGAGAAACCATGATGATAAAACAAAAGAACACATTTTATTATGGAAATTGAAGCTAAATATAAGTTGTACACAAAGCTGTCCTGTAAGAAGAGGTGTATCCGCAAAAAGCTTTGATGCAACAGGTCTTGGTGTACACGCATGCCATGCCTGTTGTTCAATAAGTTCAACACAATAAGCTACTGCCTCTGTAATTTAAAATAAAACGTTTTTTGACACCATCATGGACTCTAAAAGATCTTATAAGAAGTTACAGAGGGAGTACCAACTTTCCTAAAAAGAGTTGTATGAAATAACTTTCTTACCTGAAGCATAGTAAATTGCTTTTTCAGGCCCTGAAATTCTAACTCTAGCACTGTATCCTGCATACATGACAAGAGTAGTGTTTCAAATAAAGTTAAGCATGGGTAGAACACATGCAGATAAATTAGAAATTGGAATAAAGTGATAGCTTCCACTAACCTATAGGCTGTATTGAATAGCTGAAGCGACGTAATTTACTTTCCCCTTAGAACCAGGTGGAAGGGCGACACTGGTTCATCAAATTGTTCTCGAAGACAGTCTACAATAGAGTCAGCAATGTTCTCGAAGACAGTCTACAATAGAGTCAGCGAACATTAGCATGTGCACACAGGCCCAAAGCTGCTATCCTCTGTACAATAATATCCATAAAAGAAAATTCAACACCATAAGAACTTACATCATATAGATCTCCGCCTGCGAGAACATCTCCAACAGTTGAAGCAAACAATAAAAGGAGATATTTTAGAGGGCCTTCCAAAGATTAACAGGAATGTCCCTCGTTCACAGTTAAAATATGCTAAATGCATTACCCAACTTTTTTCACTTAAATTTCTAGAGTGCATCGTCTTTAGATCTAATAGCAATAGTATTTAGTGGGCGCTTCAAATTTAACAGGAACGAGGTTGTGACAAGTGACACAGATAAAGAGTAAATGAATGAAATGGACTGATTATCAATTTATCATGCTGAGCTTACCTGGATTCCCTAAAAAAATGTTCCCGAGGATACCAGGACCCAGCTCAACTGAAAGGGGCTGCAAGTGCACAGCTAGTATTATACTGTTAGAAGAGCAAACAGTGGATCTCAAGGGAAGAATAAAAAGTGTAAAAATGAGAACTGAAAAATTCACGTTAATAGTTTTGATAGGTCACACCGCGTAATTATTCGTTATATTCACACCATTTATGTTTTGTTCACTATCAAATAAGCTAAATCTGACCAAAGGTATTGATCTTCTAGGAAAAAAGACCCTGATCTGCAATGCTACAGAACTAATAAGATTAAGCTTAGAACTGTGACTGTACGATAGAACTGTGGAAAACGACGTCCTAGTTCTAAAATTTGTAGCACTGCTGTTCCATCTAGTAACTAAAATTAACCATGACAATGTTTACAGTGCTAAACAACATTATCCATGCTGAACCAGAATCACAAAAACTGCTTCCCAAATTGACAGTATTAATCGAGTTCACTTCCTCTCCTGAAATTGAGAGGACCTGAACAAAGCAAGCCGCATGCACAGCCTGGTGGCAGCCGCAGGCAGGAACATCACATAGGCCGGCCAGCCGCGCACTCCTCTGTAACATCACTACATCCTTTAACTGGAAATACAATGCTTCAGGAACCTGGTGATCAACAGAGGAAGAAAATTTTAGATAGAAACATGCGTTTCATTGCTGGACTAAAACTAAAAAATGTTAAAACTCGAAGCCGTTGCAGGCCTCGCAATGCATCACAGGATCCACTGTAGCTGTAGCAAGAATTCATT